>NC_142673.1:12793612-12826112 GCF_964200805.1 Pocillopora damicornis
GAAGAATGAAGTCTTCCATAATTGGCTCGAAAGTAAATTCATAGGGTAAACTCGAGTTTACCGTAGGTGTCGAGAAGATGTAGGACCTGTAAGAATTGAGCTTCTGCGCTAATTTGGTTCCAATTGTTGAAAAATGGTCATTGAGAATCTTGGCTATAGATTTATTGCTACAGTATTGAACACAGTCGGCTTCAAGGCAGGAGATGGGAGTTCTTTCTTTGCGAGATGTTGTGTCGTTAAGAGTTTTCCATAACGCACTCGCATTAGATTTGTTTTCGGTAATAAGCTTAGAATAGTATTCCGATTTACATCTCTTTATCTCCTTATTTACGTAATTCCTAAGTTCCTTATAACGTGACCAATGATTGCCAGACTTTGATTTCAGGGCTTTACGATGGTAATGATCTCGTTTGTGCATAGCTTCAGATAGCCTTGCATTCATCCAAGGAGAACGGACCCCTTTAATTCTTGATTTTCTTATTGGAGCATGACTATCGACAACGTGAGTGAAAAGTTTGTTCCAATCGTCGACCACGGAGTCAATGTCATCCTTGTTTAGTGCCAGCCATCTTTTTGTTGTCCAAAGGAAATATTCATTTGACTTGATATGAAGTTCCCCTTCAGATGTGAAACTATGCTGATGAAGTCTTCTGTAGAGGATGATGATGGGAGAGTTTGACACTGTTTATTGATAAACCGATGCCGATTGCCAAAATATGAAAAAGAAGGAACTTGGTTACTTAGTTTCCTTGACTCTTTCAGGTAGGCTACAGGTTACCACGCACTGTATGATGAACTGTTGATGACAATGGTTTTAAAAACAGCTGGAGTGTGCTCATCATAAAGAGATTTTTGAGCTGTAACACAAGTGGAACTGTCATCCTTGGAAAATGAGACCAATTCAAATATAAATCGAGTATGCCCTTGGTGTTATCGAGTGTCAATGTAAAAACTATAGAATTGCTAGAGAATTGTTGATGTGGCAATATTGACTCTCTGTCCTTGATTGTTGATGCATTGCACTGTAGAAACAAATATAAAAAGTGGTTAACAATAGTGTTCAAATTAGTGTTCACAGCATTTTCCCCAGTGTAAAACAGCTCATCTTTTTTATCCTGAAATTCATAAATAGCTGGAATAACAGGTGCTGTGATGCGAAGACTTGTTTGTGTAAATGTAATTCCCTCTGAGGATTTGTTATTAAAGACCTGGTTCCAATCAATTGATACATTAACATCTGTACTGCAGTCAAATTAAGCTGCAATTATGGTTGGAGAACCAAAGACAGACCAGAGATAGTGCATGAAATTCTGTTTATCTGTGCTCTCGGCGATAACATGAATAATTTAACTTGTTACTGCACTCTGTTATATTCATTGGACATGGTATGCTTTTAATGGTAATCTGCAATAAACAGAAATTCTATGGAATATTCAAAATATGGAATGAGGTTGATTGCAAAACATTATCCACTTCCTAAATTTTAGAATTTTGAATTTCTTTGTGCTGTTAGTAAGCATCAACTTTTCTTGGAAATCTCACTTAAAATTACCATTTAACTCCCAGAGATGATTACCCTTAAAATTCTCTCTTAAATAGTCAGACATTATCAAGAAAACATGTAATGGGAAGACTCAAACTTGTCAGGTAGACCTCACTACCAATTCTTGTCACTTATTTACAAAGAAAATTTTTATCAGTGGCGACTGGTTTCTTCCTCGGAAACTTGTCAGCGCCAGTTTCTGCTCTTCAGTGAGCTAAAAGACAGAAAATGGTGAGGGAAAAAGAAACACATGACTAAACAATTGGTAGGAGCGAATTTTACCTCACTCGGCTTTTCTTCACGGACTTCGACTGCAATCTACTGAGCTTTCCAAATTTCGAAGAAGGTTCTTTACCCACCGACCATGTCTGGAGAAAGACTTGGGAAATTGTCGGGGGTGGGACTGGGGTGACACGAATAGAAATTTTAAACATAGGTATGCGTAGCATGCAAGAGTTATTTTATTTTTAGCTGGGCGGGTTAAGATGGGGCACTTTGTGTAACTAATATTTTCATTTTTGGAACAGAAAAAGAAAATTATTTCAAACGGACGGAAATATCGCATTACTTCACCTTAAGAAAAAGAAAAAACCTAATTTATCTGAACTCACACGGGTATTTTGTGGTCTATTAATTGTCTCTAATGCCTCTGTACTTCTAAGAAAAAGTAAAATGCATCGGTGCCACGCTTACTGTTGTCTCCTTCGGAGCAGTTGTTTCGTTCGTCACACAACGCCATCTATTCCACGTTGGAAAGAGAGCGCGTTACGTGATGAGACCAAATAACGGTTGCGAAAGAGACTACGCTTACTACTGCCGTTCCTTATTCGTCTACAGTTAGTTGCCTGAAAATATAATTCCACGTTATTTTACTACGAAAAGCAAACTGAAACTCTGTTGTATCTCTAAAAGAGCCTAGCCAAAGATATATTGCAGCTTGATTACAAGGAATTAACACGTGATTGGATTAAGTTCAAGGTAGCTAAAAGCCAATTTTATTCGTAGAAAAAGTCAAAACGCGGAAGAATTGCGTAAAAAGGAAATTCGCCATCAGTAGCTTTAAGTTCCGTATGAAAGTTTTTCAGTGGGGTTGGAGTGTGCGTTTAGAATACGTGATCAAATGCGGGTTGTTTGCAAGGAAATGATTCGTGATGAAGCGAAGCCCAATTTGGCAAAATGGAATTTCATTGATGGAATGCAATTCAAGCACATGAAAATTACCTAATGCTCATGTACAATGATTGGGTATGTTCTTATTGGACTTTGAACGTTGTTTTCATGGTACGTAATGAAGTATAAGTTATTTGGCATGTGAGTTGGGAGTAAAGGAGCGGAAAAAGCACGTTTTGACTTAAAAATGGTACAAAAGGGTCAAATGCGAGCCTTTCATATCCCGATATATCTCGACCTTAATCGACGAGGCTCTCGCGAAGGCGACAACCATACACTAATCAAATGAGCACAAAATTTCTGGTTAACGTCATCTTAAGTGCACGGCCCCCTAATTGTATGACAACATTTACAAGAAAACAATACCCAAACGCTGTGATTGGTGTAAGATATCCAAATGCTGATATGATTGGTGCTAGATACATACTCTAATGCGGCAATCTGATTGGTGCGAGATACACACCCAAATGCGGCGATGTGATTGATGCGCGCAACATACCACTCTACTCGCAATCAGTTTTATTTTTGTAAAGAAAATAACACAAAAATAGGCAGTTGAGACTGCATATGGCTACCGATATGGCACAATTTTTTAAAGCATCGAAAAGAACCAGGGATTGTATGATGACGCTGGAAGGTAGCGTTGCAGAAGATTTGTCTCACAGGCAAAACAGAAAACCTGTCGCCTCCCACATACTTATAAGATCCCTGTTCCACAAGAGAAAGATGATTCAAGAATATAGTGAATAATTGACGCTCAACCACTTATTAAATGGTAACAAATGGTCATACTAATAATAACAATAATAATAATGATGAGGGTAACAAAAGTAATAGTAATGATAACCCTAAGGGGCTAATTCAAGAACCTCACTGTTTCTCTGTCGGTCTATCCTAGGCTCCAATAATAATTAAACTAGCCTACTTTTAATATTGATTTTCCTGTTAATTATAAATCATTTTCTCATTTTATTGCAATTCCATTTTTGTGAGACTCTTGTTTACTACAACAAGGCATTCCGCGCTGTATAATAGTCCGCTATTCCGCCATTCCATCCAATGGCGTCACCCTGTTGAACTTAGAGGGTCTGAATGGGGGGGTCAAAATGTCGGTTGTCGGTTAAAATTTCATTACTTTGTAGGTTGTCGGTTAAGATTTTTGACCTTTGTCGGTTGTCGGTAAATCTCAGTTAATAATTAAAAATACACGTTAATTATTCACATTTATTATGCAATTTGCCCAGTTTTAAGACTTTAAACTCTAGACGAAGTGTAATACTTGTAATAATTCATTATTTGTTTTCACTTAAACCTCGTTAACGCTGTTTTTTAATTTAGCAACGTGCTCATCTACCCCACTTTTGTTTGCAAATCTAGTATACCGATAAAATTCACCAAAGCTTTTATTATAGATGTGAATTTGTTTCCTGTCAGACTCGTCGGTGTGGTGAACGGCGTAGACAGCTGGCGGCAAGGCCCCAGCCTTATCTTTTGTGTTCTCACTCCTAACCGTCCGTTGGCGTACTGGTCTGTAACTCTCTAGCCACTCTTTGATCTGTCCTTCCATCCCTGGTGTTATGTCCTCACTTGGCAAAGGTGTCATCGTAGCTATAGCAGAAAGGGGCATGGCGGATTGAGGTACCGGATAGTAGGATTTGTCATGCGTGTAGTACTTTGCTGCCCATCTAGATGTGCGCTTCAGAGATTCCTTGCAAATTGTTCCAAAATCCTGGGCATATGTAAGTACCGTAAATGTCTCGTGTTTAAGGTGCGAAACAGCGTGCAAATTTTCCACTACTGTTGTGAGCAACGTTTCGAGCAGCAAATCATCTACAAATTGGGGGTTAATGTCCATCACGTTCTTGTATAGCCTTTCTATGCAAAGACACAGATACTTGCGTCTTCTGTGATACAGTTCCCTGTGGACCATTGGTTGCAGACGTCTCGCTCAACTTGTTGTTTTCTGTGTTTTCAGCCATGATTTGGGCTTTAAAAATAGCTCCACGGTTTCTTTTACCAACGCTACAAGAAGACGGCGCGAACATTGGTTGTCTTTGTTTATTTTTAAAAATACATTTTAGCCCGGCAAATTCTTTATTTTAGCACGCAAAATGCGCCACAATGCCCATCAAAGTGATAATAATACAGTTTTTAGCCGGAATTTAAAAGAAACTATCTTTACATAGCGAACGCACCAAGTGAGCGTTTTTCGTTGTATAAACAAGGCAGTGTTTATAAACAAGGAATACCGCAGAATTTCCAAAGTAGCGAAATTTATGACTTTTGAAAATCAGGTAAACGAACTACAAGTGCTAATTCAGCCCTACCATCCTGAAACTTTTGAAGGTCTCCTTGTTGCCTTTCGTTTCTCTCGATGTCACCTCCTTCAGTCATGATCCTCTTTGCCAGATTTTCATCTTCTTTTGCTTCTTCTCGTGATTTCCGTTTCCTTCTCACTTTTGACTCGTTACCTTTCTTCTCAGTGTCGTTCTTTGACTTCTGCTTGCTTTTATCAGATGTAGCCGGCGCCTTCAGCAACACTACTGGCTTTCCGGTCCAGTTTGTGACCTCTTGGATAATGTGTACTAAAATATTAAATACCGTGTGTTTTAAGTTTTCTCTTTAGTAGGCTTTTGAGAAACTTACACAGTTCTTATCAGCAAATGCTCGTCAAGATGCACATCGAGCGAAATCTCTCGTGCGTAGCTTCCCTCGAGGAGAGAATTGAATATTATTTGAACGTCTGGTTTTCAGAAACGAATAAATTTAAGGGTGTGTATAAATAAACGGGGTCTTTAATATGTTAAGCTACACTGTTGTTCATTCACCAATTAATCAGAAAGAAGCTTATAAACTGATTTACTCGCTACTTCTTTGTAGAGATTTTTCTTCTCAATTTTCGCATTCAAATGGACGGTGAAAAAGAAAAAAAAAAAACATTCCGCTCCACAAAACAACAACAAACAAAAAACGGTGGAACTAGAGTTTAACCACGTTAATATTTGAGCTTAATATTTAACTACAGAACTAAAGTGATTCATCAAACTCCGCTGCACGCGTTCCACACTTACCGTTGAGCTCACTGCTACTTTCATCCGATATTAAATTTGGAAGTTCAAGCTGCCATTGCTCATCCGTCACAATTGCAAAATTTTCGCATTTGCCCGCAGGCGATTTCGCCAGGCGAAATAACTAACGAAAATCCGCCAATTCCATATTGATGTGCCTGCTCCTTTAGTCCTAAAAACTCCGTAAGATGTTTTTTTAGTTCAAATACTCCTCTATGAGCTTCTTTGTCTACAGGGACCCTGCTTCGATGACGTTCGATGGCGACTTCTTCACCTTTTCGAAAAAAACTTACGATGACTTTAGCAATCCCAGTCATGACCCGACCTCATGAACAAACAACGAGCAATAAAAAGACAACAGCAGGGCGTCTCGTCGGCTCGATTGTGATCCGCTGTTCTTGAAATGAGACAGCAGGGCGTCTTGTCAGCCCGATTACGAGCCGCTGTTCTAGAAATGAGCCCACGCTGCTCACCGAAAAGAAGGATCCCGTGGATTTAAAGTAATTTGAAGACAAGAAATTCTATAATTCGGCTAAATTTGGAATTAATGTGGTTACGTCGGGTGAAGAAGATTTTCTGGGCTAGAAATCATCAAAATGCTGTTCTTTCTGAATACAAACATCTCTATCACGTCTGACCATGTCGGTTGTCGGTTAGAATTTATTTGTCGCTAGTCGGTAATTTTTCCCCGTTTCGTCGGTAGTCGGTAATTTTTTACGCCCTTTGTCGCTAGTCGGTTAACTCCATTCACACCCTCAACTTAACGTATCGTATTTCGGACCTTGCTCGATTCGCAAATTTAGCGGTTCTTTTGAGAATTTGTCGCTGATTGAAATGTTAAAATGATCGCTTTTCGCATAAGTCAAAATTTTCTTCAAAGTTTCCACGATGTCCAGATCAAACTGACTTCGATATTTCTGCAAGGAAAAAGTATTTTTTCAATTGCGTGCCGAAGACGCCTTTGTGAAATTATTCTGAGATGTTTATCATCTATTATAGAGTCACCGTTAGAACTGAAAATTATTACATCTGATTCAAACGGTAAAATGCCCTCTTTGCAGAAAAAATTTCCTCTAAATTTTCATGATGCGCCGATCACTCCTTTTAAGACATTTCTGCTAGGTAAAGCTTGTTTTGTTCAAGCGCCCTTCTGAAATGATTGCGAGATGTTTGTGGTCTTCTGTAGTACATCACGAGACAAACAATAAGTAGCACCGAAAAAAAGTGTGATCACATGCTGATATTTCGTGTAAAATTCGAAGCAATTCGAAGAAATTGTCACTAATCGTTGAGCGACCGAAGATGTTCCGAAACAAACAAAAGCCAAGAGCGAGGAATATCGGGTAAAACTCAGCAGACTTCGTTGTGAACGAAGAGGTTGTTCGTATTCTATTGTTACATTCACTCACTCAAAAGGACAACGTCGTAGCTTCGCCTCCATAAGAGGCAGTAGCCATAAAAATGTAGCGAGGGCACGGGGCGAAAGTAAGCAAATTTTTCTAAAAGAAAAAAAAAAATGGGTGTGAGTACCTTTTCCTCATGGTTTGAAAATGGTCATAATCTAAGAATTAAGAAGCTGTTTATTCGTGGCGGTCACAGTTCGCTCAGTAACATCATTCGCAAATTCGGAGGTCATGCACAGGATATCTCTAATAGTTGAAATGAAGATAACAAGACTCTAACAAGTGCAAGATGTTATAATAATAATAATTATTCATCAAGTACTTGACAAAAGATATCGAAGATATTATAAATGACGTAGATTACTGTTTAACATATCAATGTACATTATGTAGAAACAGTTGGCGAATGTCTGTTTCGCTTTCAGAACAAGATATCATGTCGCGGAAGGATGACAAGGTATTTAACTTAGGCATTTTCATAAAAGTAGATAGATGGATATAGACCCCTCTATTATGACAGGCTCCAATAAATTTAAGGTGGTGAATCTAAAGAGGCAGTTTGAATCACAACTCAAGGAAACCTTAGCAGTCAGAGTAAAATCATCTACAATAAAAAAAAAATTTTGTAGAAGTTAGTTGTCATGCTTTAAAATTCTACCTAATCCCTAATCCTAGAGCTTATTTTGTTTTTTAAGAGTTACAATTCCGTCAACAATTATCGTCGAATAAGTGCTACTGCCAGTCTAAAGAAACTTGCCAAATTTTTGCGAATTGTTAAAATCTTGCAAGTGATCTTCACAGGAGCCAAAGTCCTGCCTCAAAGACTTTTAATTTAGAAAAACAAGCAATTTTAGTTTTGAACTATTCAAAGGCCATATTATGAAAGTCATGTGTGAATAGAATTACCCTATTTAACTAAAAGGTGCGACTTCTAAAAGTCAACGCTATCGCCAAAAGAACTGCTGATACTGCACCAACATACTTAAAACGCTACTTTGTGTTACTAACACCAAAAGAAAAATTCAACATAAACGCGAAAGGCGCAAAAATCTGATTAATTCTTTAGTTGTGATCTGTGAAGGATTTCCTGTTTTCTCTTTTAGTTCGTTTTAGCGAGATTGTTTTGTGATTGACAGAGCCGTCCAGAAGTGACATTTTGATCCCAGAAAATTAGTTTGATGCGACCGCCGCCAAATTTGGAAATTAGTGTAATTTCTGTCCTTGTTTTTCCTGCAAAAAATAGAATACTTAAATTCGTTTCAAGTGCGATCCGGCCCTAAATTAAGTGCCGCTGGAATTCTGATTAGGCCAGTTACATGTTAAGTGAGTTTGAAACGCCCAAGAATATTATTTTATAATTTCATCGCTTTCCCTAAGTGCGAATGGCGTTTTCGTGTGCAATGCAAAAAACGATTAAGAAACCTCAGGAAAAGGACTTTTTTCAAAGCACAGGTCATAAAAGCGTTCTTAAAAAAGAAAGAAAAAAATTTCCTACGTTTAGACTCGATGGGGGTCCAGTTTTCTTTTTATTTTGCTACTTAATTACCTAACCTGAAATGTCTCGATGAAACAAAACCCAAAAATATGTTTGCTGAATCAGTTAAGATATGAGTCCTGAAACAAATTTCATCGATAACAGCCCATTCTGATCAAAGCTTTAATGCACAAAGAAAAGAAAAGTACTAACTAATTCTAAATTATTCTCCTGTGTATTACAAGCTGTTCATTAATGATGCCATTTTACAGATGTTCACAGCCCCTGTCTAGAAATGAACACGCAATTTGTCAGTTTGAATGAAGTCTATATTTGCTCGCGCTGATGACTTGACGAGTTATCCTTTAAGAATATTAGAAAAAAAAACAAAAAAAAAACGAATCAACAAAGCCAAAAAAGAATCGACAGAAATTTTATACCGGCAAGTCTTCCCCTTCGAGTCCCTTGACGAGAGTTTTCGTTCTTAAAAAGTATAACTAGGATAACTAATTTTCCTAGATAAGGAAAATTATGTCATTCAAATTTCGGCTTATAGAAAACTGATCAAATAATAATGCGATAATTTCGAATTGGTTTTCATTTTATACAGCTAATATTTATTTGTAACGTTTAGATTTCATTTTTAGCCAGCGCGTAACAGAGAACGTGTGGTCTGCACATGCTACATACACTTCCCTCTGATGGTCTGATGGCACTTTAGAGGAGTAATCGATTTTTATATATCAAATCAGAAAAATTATAATACGCTTTGCGTTAAAAGCCAAAGTCTCTATTAACGCATCCGTCAAACTTTAAGTTGAATGATATAAAATCGAGTTTGAGTTGAGAGAACATGCTTAGGACAACGTACAATTAGGAATTTGAGACAAATTCAACCGGTGAAACTTCGAGTTGACACTGAATTTTTGGCTTCAAAAGTTGAAACAAAATACTCTCCTGAGATACTATTTACAACCAGGTCAAATGATTACAAATATTGAGAAATTAATTGTGTTTTAGAGTTAAGTTCTCTTTTCAAATGAGTTGAAATTACCTTTAAATGCATTTTCCAGCGTATCACCAAAAATCGTTCGAAAAGGTTGGAAGTCTCTAATCGGTGGTATTGGATTTTTATCAATAATACAGCGATTCCCTTTATCGTAAACTTGCAAGAAAAGCCATAGAATGGTGTTTTTCAGGGATTTGAGGTATAAGAGAAGCCAGGAGTTAAAACTACTCTGATGCTCGGTCACAAGTCTACTGCCATTATCCTCAAGAACAAACTTTTTTAATCTATTGTGCCATATCCGATAGTCGTGACTAGCGTCTCTTCTAATGGTTATAACTGAATTTTACGCCAGAGAATGAGGGGGGGAAATAGAAAAGGCGAAAGCTATCACCAAATTTTTTGATATTCGTTTCTTTGCAATCACCTGTTTCGAATATTTCTGACGAGTTTGGCTGAACTTTTATGCGGGGTCTAACCCATCTACAAATTTAGGCGGGAATGCAGAAAAATTACATGACAGCCTAGTCTAGCTACGAACATGCTAAGAGCTTAGCTTTGTGTAAAATTGAATTTTTGGGCGTTTATGATAATGCAATGAACGAGTTGTCAGCACGGATCCTTGTGTTTGCGCAAAGATTCCTGGGATCGCCACGGGGCAAACATTGCACATTCTTAGAAGGAAATATGCGGCGAAATGTTGTTTCGACGGCCAAAAACGCGATTTTGGAGAGAGATCAACGCTTTTTCGCCAAAGTTTAATCATAATTGGATTAAGATAATGTTGATACGAGGAAAGAGTAAGTATTTGTTAGCGTTACCACGAAATATCTTATAAAATGTGCCGATTAACTTCTCTCACTGCGTAAGGTCTATTGTGAAATCGTCATCGCGTAATGGTCTCGACATCTTACGAAATTAGCTATAAATCGCAAAGAAATAACTCACCAAAGTCTTTTCAGTTGTATTTTTGTATGTGCAGCCTGTTTTTATACTTAACGTATTAAAGTAAACATATTACGATGTCTGAAAATATAACTCCTGAAAGGAGAGAAGTCATCGTCAGTGGAGATGAAAATTGTTTTTACCGAGCTGTTGCTCTTTGTAAGGATGAAATAAGCGATGAAAAACGAAAGGAAATCCCTAGGTCAAGTGATAACTTGTCGAGAAATATCCAAAGGTTTTTGAGCAGCCAATTTTCTCCTCGAACTCTTTGGAGGATCTTGTCGGGAACAGCAAGATCACGGGAACTCCGGTAGAAAATTTGGCCATATATTCAGATGTGTATCGCTCCTTAAGCGACCCATTTGTACGAAAGAAGAGGCATAAGAAAGGCTTCAGTTTTGATCCGATCATGAACGCTAATTCGTTCTGATTGATAATAAGAAAGAGGCAATGTAGGTGTTTAATCACTTAACGTATCACGATAATATTTAATACTCAAGCACACCATTTCAATCCCCTGCTGCCTTGAGGTAGCTGTTATAGTGTTTTATTTTTCGCTTGCATTACCAAACCAAGAAAAAAGCAGATGTAGACGTAAATAAAACTGAAAAGGCTTTATTGAGTAATTTCTTATGGATTTATGGCTAACATTTCTGAAGTTCGAGATCATTACGTGATGTCAATTTCACTATAACCCTTGCGCATGGAGAAAAGTTGATCACTAGATTTCACTACATATTTCACGGTTGTTCAAACAAAACCTTGCGCTACCCTTGTATTTATATTACCCACACCCATTTCTGATAATACCGAGGCAAAAAAGCGGTGATCTCTTACCAAACTCGTTGTTTCTGACGTCGAAACAATCTTTCGCCATGCAGTTCTTTCTGGCGAGTTGCAATGTTTGCCTCGTGGCGATCCCACAAACATTTGCGCAAACACAAGGATTCGATTACTAGCAAATCATTCATTTAATTTAACGAGCAGTGCCATTTCAGGCTGCACTAAGTTATTAATTTTTTCATAAATGCACAGCGCTGATTTTAAACCCAGTAACCTCGAAACAAGCGTAGTAGCTATCGATAACCCTCCTTGATTGAGACCGACTCTTCCTGCATGCTCATTGATCAGGGGTTTTTGTGATAGAAATATTCTTACATGGGGAAAGGGTCTCTGCTACTTCTTGTCGTTCATTCTACAATTTCCCGTTTTGCTTATGTTGCATTGAAGACTGCCCTTTTACCATTTATCAACATCTCTCATGGTCAGGTTTTCGTCGAGTAAAAAGTCTCTCGATACCATCATGGCTCTGCGTCTTTCTAAACTAGCAGTCTTGTTGATTCTGGTGGGTATCTTCACTTTCCTTATAGATTTGAATAAAGTCATTCAATATTCAGAATACACAGAGTAATTATATCTATTTAGTTAGGTAACCAAAAGGCTTCCAAAATTGAAAGCAAGACAAGCAGCTGTTCGAAGTCTTCAACTCATTGCATGTAATGCACCTTGGCTTTAATCTAATCGAAACTTATTGCTCAGACTTATTGGAACCTCGGCTCTGTAATAAAAGTATTGACCCTGATAGATCTGTTCTTACATTTTTTCAGTCTCCACTTTTCGGTGTTTTCCAAGTCATGGCTAATGATGTTTAATTTCTTAATTTTTCGCAGAGTTCTATATATCCTGACGTCTCTAGTGAGTTGCCGGGTAAGAAAAAAATTTTGATTTATATTTCCATGAAAATAAAAGAAAAACAAGCAGTTGTGAACTGTCTAATCTAGAGAGTTGCTTGCCGTCCACTTATTTGATAAATTTAAGCAAGTTTCTCAGAATTTTCACATAATAATTCTAAACGACGTAAGGAAGATGTAATAACAGCTTTCAGCTTTTTATTACCGCTGACTATTAAAGATCGTAAACTTTTAAAGCATCACAATAAGTCTGACACTACATCCTGAAACAAACACATAAGCGGAATATTACTTACTTAAGTGATATCTCCATAGACTGATGTTCAGCACCACCGACTTACGAACCACACTATTGACTGGGACTCTGCGCAATGCCTAACCTACAGCACCAACTACTTTCAACGACTGACCCTGCAAAGCTGGTTTACTAACCTGGAACAGACTCCCCTCAACAGGTGTCAACCACTACTGGTATCATACAAACGACTTATTCACGACATGAACATTACAAACAAACCGAACAGAACGACCTAACTTCACTAACGGATCGAAACGGACAAATCACGACTGACCTACTCCAATTGAGTCTTACAGCCAATAACATCACGGCAAAATTAACCAATCAGTTTATACAAACCGGACTAAGTACATTCGACTGACAGCAACCTTTCACTTGACTCTGATGATGACTTCCGCTTAGGTTGTCGAAACGTCAGTCACCACTACCGACAACAGTCCTTCTCAGGACTACAATCACCCGGACGATCAAACTACACTATTGCATGTTACCCCCGGGTTCAAACCATTTACTGTTTTAAAAAGTAAGTTGAATCGGTGGTAAATAGCAATTCAACCCAAAGAGATTTTTACTATAAAAAGAAATATTCAGCCTGATTCTAATTATTTACTGCTGCAACCAAGACATTTTCTAGCCGTCCAGTAGTTACCGTATCAAGAATTTATAAAAGAAGTCAGGTTTGACGACGTCCATCAATACCACAACTACGAAATGAAAGTGTAGGTTGTAAATATGAAAGACGGCAAATCGACCAATGCATGGTTTAGTCTTTATGCGTCGATCAATTCGAACGTTCAGTATGCTCCCCTCTAAGCATTTGAACCTTTGAAGATTGGTTCGATCAAATTCTAGCCATTGGGGCCAAAAATGTGTTTAAATGTTTTCGCATAAACCAAGATTAGCGACCGTGACTTTCTTGCAGATCTTTTTTTCTTGGCCATCTACTCGTGAAAGAACACTTCCATATAAAGACGTAAAACACGTTTATTCCGCTTCCGGTTCAAATTCCATCTTACCTAGGCAAGGTTCAAATTCCCCATTCCGCGGACCGGGACGACAGTCAAATGCCCGTGGTTTGCCCGTGGGAATGTTAAAGCTTTGAATTGATCGGCCCATCAATTTTTTGTGTCAAATCAATTTTTGCAGATTGCTTTAGCAATCCTGTAGGTATTGCTGCTCCCAATATCATCTTTGATCGTCAGATGACAGCATCATCCATATACAATCCGTCCACCAAGGCGGCTTATGGTCGCCTCAACGATGAGAGAGGCGACGGTTGGTGTTCACTTGTGGCTAAAAGTAACGCTGAATGGCTTCAGGTTGACATCGGAAAAACAATTCAGGCATGTGGTCTCGTCACTCAGGGAGGCGTACCAAGCGAGAGACGGGAATGGGTAAAAAATTTCAAGCTGGATTACTCTTTTGATGGAGAAAATTGGAAGAATTATCGGGATGAAAATGGAGAAGAAATGGTAAGATTTATACTGTAAAGACACCGTGAGCAGTAGCCGCATCAGTAAACTATTTGATACACGAACTGTTTTATCTAATAGAACAACTGAACCAACAGTTTTTCCTTGTTTTGTTGAACGTACAGGCGATTTCTTCGGTTGTATGTATTCTCTGATATCAAAACTTTTCGAGGTTCCGTTTGCTTTTCGAAGGAGGTCTTTTTTCAGAATAATTCTCTTCCTTAAAGTAATGCAAAGTTCTTTCTTTACGTATTTGTCTCAAAGGTATTTCGAAGGATGGTTAACAGTTCCAAAACCAGCCAACACAAGTTGCCATTGCCAGTATATGCAAGGTACTTCCGATTTCGTCCTACACAGCGTCACAAAAGGAACTGCCTCAGAATTGAGATTTACGAATTTAAAAGTGAGTATTTGATAAAAATGTGTTTGGACTAGTACGCTTCACTTTTTCCTATCAGGAGTGGATTTTCAGCTAAGGCAGGTATTTCCGCTAGTTTGCATGACCAGGCGGAGCCAAATGCAATCTAGTAACTAGATTTAAAACTTTCTGTCTGAAAACTAGGCAATCCCTACTACTTTTGAAGGTTTGTATTTATCTATTATTGTAACACTGGCAGTTCCCGTGGGCAATATGAAACGAACCCATAGTTCCGATTGGCTTCCCAAGAGGGCAAGATGGGCCTTGGTCTCGGTCCATAAAAACGCAAAAAGAAAAAAAAAAAAGGCTCGATCAATATCCAATCATCTTGACCTCACCTTTGGCCAATAACGTATATAGATAAACCTGTACGCACTGACTGAGAGCTGCTTGCATTTGCTGGAGAGAAGAAAGTGTAATGATTACGTGTCTTTACTTTGTGGCATTGTCGACGACGTCGGAGAACATCAGTTTGTGCTACACGCCCATCTGTAGTTGGTCGATAATACTGAGTTTCAATGGCCTTGTTGTCGTTAACTCTGCCAGACGTTTAACTAATAAATACTTCCTGAACAATTCAAAGGGGCATTTCTTCTTGCCAGCTGAGACCTCTTTGAGGTTGCATTGGTAGCTGCGGTTTGACTCTCAATCTATCGCCTATTGTCTTTATTAAACCTTTAGAAAAAATGACAAATTCTGCTCTTGTCGGCTTTGTAAATGCGTCATTAGTAGTCAGCAGACTGTGTTCATGGAAAAAGGGGTTTCCTCGCCCAACTAACCATTGTCCCACAGTGTTTCCTCTTCTTCTTTTGTTAGACTTTGAACTTTGCTTTGCCGCCTCCCTATTCCAAACTCATGAGGCTTCCTTTCTCTCGGTTTTTATGCTTTCCTTGATGAAAATTACTTTTTATCTCTCATAATAGAGTTTGGATAGTTTTTGCTTTGTAAATAAAGATCTGAAGCTGCTTCTATGACTTCTAACGCGTCTGGTTCAAACCGCTTTTCTTCCTCGTCTCGAGGACAGCTCGGCGAAAATAAGGGGGAATGCTATGTTTAACTCTGGTAATTCTTAGCCCTCAAATTCCATAATCTTCTCAAGTTATTTGTACTTATTTTGGTGCTTTTATTTTCGCTTCCTTGTATAAGTTCCTTGTTAGATTCCTTGTCGAGCTCCAACAAAATGGGTAGCCATTATTGCCAAAAAAATTTCTTGTAAATCATATCAAAAACCCTTCGTTATTAACAAACTTCTAACCAATCAGGATCAATATATCATGCCCCTCTTGATTAACAAAAGCGCTCTTGGGATTAAGAAAGAATGCCCTCTCTCTCAGCCAATCAACATTTGACAATTTTGCCAGTATGTTACGGGAAACTTCACAACAGACCATGGCCTCCGATGGGATCCTGATGAAGCATCAGCAACATTGGTCATGACCCTGTGCCGAGGCAAAGCTGATGTACAGAGATTTGTGGGAATGGCTAAGTATCTTTCAACTTACCTCACTAACCTCGGCATGATCATCCGCCCTCTTACAGAACTCGCCCGTTCTGATACCCTCTTCAGCTGGGCACAGACGCAAGATGGCTTATTTAAGAAAGCAAAACAATTCAGACTCGACTCTCCTATTGCCTATCAAACAAACCTTTCAGTAAAACCATGCCAGTTAAGGTGGCTTAGGCTGAGCACATTTTCAGCCCAATAGAGATCGTGGCCACCAGGCGGTGACTCACTGTAGTGTATGACGTCATAAGTCACGTTGTCACCCTTGTCAGTCTCGTATTCGTGTAATATATGTGTCATAGGGGATCGTTTGGCTACACGGCCGAGTTTACATATATGGTCGGTAAATAAATCTCTGTTGTGTTTTGTTCACATCTCACTCATATTAATATTTTGGACATGGAACCACGCCAAACGCTTCACTAACAAATCAAAAACCTCGACACCCCCAAAGAACGATACTTAATGATCGATAGATTGGCTATCTCGACTAGGATAGAATATTACGATCACTTATAATATAGTAATCAGACATAGAAGCCTACGTCGATCACTAACTACTTGAGACCATGATGGAAATTCATTACACAAAGGAGCAGCCAAGCTGCAGAAATGTTCACGAGACTGCAGAGAGACAACTTAAAGACCGAATACAATAAAGGCACCTCTCAATAAAGGCGCCATCAGCCATCCTTCTTCTTTAAAGCCAGTAAGGCACTGAGGCGTACATGGGCTGTATCCACAATGAGTTCTGTTTCTGCTCTAATATCCCAGGGGGCAAACGAGGCAATTGCCCAGCAGTAAATTCTTGATACTTGATCTTCATAAACCTCTCTCGCTCTCTTTCTGCTCATCGTCATTTCACACTTCCTCAGCTTCCTTGGCAGTGGTTGGTCTTTCAGCCTCCCTCATTGCTGGAACATGACAGGATCTGAGGTAGACAAAACTTAATAAAAAATATAACTAAAATTTTGACTAGTCGAAAAAAATCTGCATGAGCTAGTGTTAAACCGTTGAACTTAAGAATAGTAAGCCACGTTTCTTTATCAAATTCAAGGAATTATCTCTCTAACTTCCGAAAAAATCGATTGGTTATTAGCCACAGTAAATCGTTTGAGAGCATACTATGTATTGTATTCAATTCGAAGCGAGTTCTTCATATTTAGTAAAATTCTCATTGGGCAGCTTTATAGCTTGGTGCGCCAAGGGAATTTGACTGCATTACCTTTTATGTAAACATTTTAAAATACATATTTTCGCAGTCCCAGGATGCCAGGATGTAGAGTTAGGACTTGGCAATGGGTACATCCTCGATAACTATATCAGTTCCTCCTCTGTCCTGAATACCAACACACCTGCTAAGAATGGCCGATTGAACTACACCGGAGGATCATCATGGTGTGCAGCAACAAATGACAGTCAGCCATATCTACAGTTTGACTTTGAGAAGCTTTATATCATCTGTGCTGTGTCCACTCAGGGAAATTCTCAAGGGGATCAGTGGGTAAAGAAGTACACACTTCAGTCATCCAAGGATGGGACAACATGGACAGATTATCAAGAGGCTGGAATATTGAAGGTTCGTTTGTTTAGAATTTTGGGGAAAAATAGTTATAAGAAGTAAAACTGTGAATGAAAATCATCCTCGCTGTTTAAATTTACTCCCTTGGGAAAGATATCACTAACTCTCGTAAATAAAAGTCGAATCCGCCCGCAGCCATCTTCGTTTTTGCATTTTATTCAAAATGAGTGATAAAATGATTATTTGGCTCTACATATCTTTTTTAAAGGAAATCCTTCCTGTTTCGAAAGATTCTATACACAGGTTTAGTACAGGTTCACCGTTTTAATTTTTTTCAAGCAGATCACATCAGTTGCTATTTTACTTATGCTGATAGTTCTTACTTCTACAGATCTTCACTGGAAATATTAACCGAAACAACACAATAAAACAAATTTTGTGCAACGGGATTTTTACCAGATTTTTGCGTATAATTGCCCAAAAACACCACGGAAGATGTTGTATGAGGATAGAGATATTTGGAATACCGCTGACACAAGGTAAGGTTGCCTAGCCTGGTCATGTCGATGAAATGGTCAACAATTAATTTTGCAAGGCCTCGGAAAGCTCCATCAAACCCCTGAGCTTAGATAACTGACGTCACATTAAATTTAACAGATGCGGTGAATGGCAGTTCCCAAGTGAATAGAGTTCACAACCTGCAGCATTTCAAAAATAATAGATTGGCCATCTCTTAGGCGTAGCCTGAAAGCATTCTAATACAAAAGGTTGATATTTTAAAGCAAGAAATTATACTGTCAAGAGATTAGAAAAAGTTTATAATCTCCTGACATAATCTCTGCAACCTTAACTATCTTCTTGTTTTAGAAAAATCAGAATAAAATCGAGTTTTCTTTGTCGGTTAAGTGACGTTGTATGTATTTTCAGACAATCTGGCCCAATGGAAGCCCACAAGTCAGTCAAATATTTTTAAAGAGCGTTTTGCTAGTTACGCCGTCGATGGACTTTACACGGATTTAGGTCCTTCCTGTACTCACACAAGAATGCAAGGCACCACTGATCCGTGGTGGAGAGTCGACTTTGACCAAGTGCAGCCTGTTTCACAGGTTTTCATACTCGGTAGAAATAAGCTTGTGAGAAGATTAAACGGTACTGAGATAACAGTGGGTGAGTACTCATAGTTAAATTGTTACTTGAAGTTGAGTTCACTTGGGGCTTGAGAATGTTTTCAAAATGTTTTGAGTTTTCCCCTATTTCCTGACTTTGTCATTGGTAAGCCTGTAATAGTATGCGAATGTTATTTACGAACGCACCATCAAACCTTACGTGTTTTACCACTTCCAACCGTGTCGCACACCTCCTAAGCAAAAGAGGGCTTCAAAATGTCCCGTTCTTGGATTGTTATTGGCAGATTTCGATCTATTTTGCTTGCTTCTGCCGAAATTTCGTCTGCACAGTCGTGCGTTTGTACATCTCTTATGTAAATGCTGTTCTCATGACACTGAATAAAACAAGTTTGACCTCGAGCTTCAGTCATGTACTACATGAAAATCTTCGTGTTGTAATTTAAATGATCACTAACAATCAGACTACTTGTAAATCTTCTTTAATGTTTTGTTCACAGTTCATGAAAAAAAAAATACCCGTTTGCCTTATAGTCCACGTGGTACAGTATAAGAGTACAGAATCCTATTTGTCTTACCATTAATGAACAATCGCGGTTTTATGTCTCACTGATCTTTTTAACTTTAACACTTTAAGGAAATGAAACCTCGAAAGGAGGAGCAACTAACAACATTTGCGCCCGTGATGTTCTCATGTCTCAAGAACAGGGAAAGTTTTTTCGATGTAATATGACGTTGTATGGCAGGCACTTATTCATCCGGACACCTGGATCATTAAAAATATTGGCCTTATGTGAAGTTGAAGTTTTCTCCTCGCTTAAATCAAGTAAGACTTGTTACATAATGCCTCACAGAAAATTGTTCTTATGTCGGAAAATTACCCTCCATTAAGTCCAAATTTTGAGTGGGATTGCTATAACTAGCATCCGTCGTAGGAGCAAGTAGCGTCGGCTTATGTCAGGAATTCTGACCATCAGATTTTCCGTGAATCTATGACTGAATAGTCAAAAAAGTAACAATACTCAAATCCTTCTCGTGTTTCCATGTTTTTCTTATTCTTCTTGAATTGATTTATGGTGGTTTTAGTAATAGCTCTTGTGAATTTATGTTATCTTTACTACCTAGTAATTATAAAGCTTGTTAATTTCGCAACTGCGTTCATTCCTTGACATCACTTAATTCAGTAGGCTGCCGGACACATTTATTTGGGTCCATATTACCTTCCCTGCCTGTTTTATTGTGGCTTGCAAGATCTAATGAAAAAGGATAAAAAAGATAGGAAGGAGGAGAGAGGCAAAGCAAAGAAAAAATATCTACTCAGTTTTACTCAAGTTGTACCTCAAAAGGTGGCTCAATTATACAACTGTGAGATTCCCCATTTCAGCAACTACTAAGGTTTCAGTAGGAGCGCTACATTATACCTGAATCTCAGTTTACAAGTAATACAAAACATTTATGCTTCTTTAGTAAGTTTCTTTTCTTTCTTCTAGATCTTGCCTTGAATCAGTCTCCTAAGCAGTCTTCCACATGGACTAACATTTTGTTAGATGGAGATACTCGTTCCTGTGCTAAAGGCAGATTTCAGAAGGACCACTGGATGAGAGTAGACCTGGGAGTATCGCGTGTAGTAGCTAAGGTTGTTATTAGCTACAAGAATTGGATTTATGGCCTTGAAGTCTGGATTGGTGAGTTCAGGAAAATGCGAAGAAAAGCGGAGATCAAATATGCAGTTAAAAGTGACTTGTCCTATGTCCATTTCCAACAGGTTATGACAGTGGGAATAGAGGCAATTCAAACTTGCATTGTGGAGGACAGGATACTTCCGAAACAGCTTTTTACTCGATTATACAACGGACCATTTTTTGTCTTCCTAGGCTTGTGGGAAAATTTGTTTTTATTGAAGTTTCCGATGCTGACAAAACTCTCAACCTATGCGAGGTACAGGTTTACTCCCAAAGTTCGACAAGCATGGGTAAGGAGGTGTCTTGTCAAAATTTCATGATGATATAGCCAGGAGGTTTCAGTTCTTGCTTTTTCCTGAAAAATGTAGGATTTCCTTTACTAACTGAATTAACAATTTCACAAATAAGTCCTGATAATGGCATCCACTCCCCTCACAGCCTCGCTCCCTGCCCTTAAATCTATGCTTTCAGCGAGTAGCAAGTTCAATATGGCGTACATCAATTGATCATTTATCAGGGTAACATGCAAATAGGAGTGATTTTCATTAAAAAAAAGCCATTAGATTTTCGCTCAATTTAAGTAAACATTCTACCAATCCAGTACTTTCATGCTCTTGAAGGCACTAAAAAATTTGAAATGTTAGCTAAAATGAAAAAAAAGAGGAAGAGGTAAGTGTACAATCTCACTTAAAAACCAACATCAACTTCAAGTGGAAATGATATGCTTGTCAATAAACTGTCAAATGTGATAAACAATGTTCATGAGTAACATCGACATCACAAAAAACGTTAAGTGGTAGCATCTTCCATGATCATGAAGAGGGTCAAAGCAAGGTAAATGTATGAATATGTTCTCATTTTAGTTACATCGAAATCTCTCCGGGGAAAGTAAACTATTTTAAGTCGTACTACATTCTTCTCATTCTTTTCTCTATCCCTGGTACATATGTGAAACCTTTCCACCACAGCCACCTCAGGAAGATAGGTAATTGTTCTTTGGAGAAAAAAAGGGTTTTACAAAAGATGAGGCCGTCGATAGGGACTCGACTTAACGATGTTTGCCTATTCTTTGTTACTTATTTTTTTCTGAAGCTTGTCAGACACAAGCAGTTGAGGTGGCCAACACAAATATCTTCCCAGAAAAAAGTTTCTCAGCCTCATCATCCCGTGAAGGTGATGAACCTAACAACGCACGCCTCCGGAGTGGCATGGGTGCTTGGTCCCCTAGGGATAATAGTAATGCTGATGACTACCTGGAAATTAATCTTGGAAACGTGTTCTTCATTTGCGCTGTGGCTACTCAAGGAAGTCCACATCACGAAGAATGGACCAAAAGTTACAAGCTCTATTTGTTCCTTGAGGACTGGATGATCTATGAAGAAAATGACACGGAAAAGGTCTGACTATAGAAAGTAGAAACTATAGAAGTACTCTCTAGTCTCTCTGTGACATGGTTGTATGAGATAACGGTTCAATTAGCAGTCTGTATGTCGATCACTTTAGTCAAAGGTAAAATTTATCCGTTAGTGAAAACTGTATCATTCATCTTGCACTTAACTGATAGTTGAACGCAACTGTGTTTTAGCCATATACTTTGAGGGGTATTCTCTTGAATTTACATAAATACTTTGATAAAATCCACTTATATGCCAACAATTTTTATTACAGATTTTCATTGGCAACTCACACAGGAATGAAATAGTGCAACATGTTCTGGTAGAGGTGGCAAGAGCTCGGATCATTCGGTTCCAGCCAGTTGACTATCATATTCACAAAGCTCTTAGAGTAGAAGTGTATGGAATAAGAATACCTGCAGGTACGTCAGTTTTGCATCATGTGACCATCGCTAGCCGTAACATTTTAATTAAAAGCATTATGATGAAAATTTTTAGGACTGCACTGATCGTGTTATTTTAAACAGTATCCTACTTTTCAAGCTATGAAAACACCTGCGCAATGAACACGTACGACTAATCGTTGTCTGCTGGATATCTGAGCGGTTCGAAATATGGTCGGAAGGTCAAATCTTCAGATTTCTTTCCCGATGGCGTTCATTGCAGGACGATCGTACCAGAAGTTGACAAATGTAACATGTATTCGGTGGAACGATCTTAAACAGCCAAAAAAGTCACTCATGAATTTATATATGATGAATTTTTGAGCAAACCGATCGGGTTCGGTTAACTGATGTGAGTATGAATTTTAGACACCGTTTGCTTAAGTAACTAATACAATAATAAAAAAAAATGATGATCTTCAATAAAAAGACTAAAACTTGCTCGTCAAACCCGGGATAGGTTTTTAAAACAATTATCATGTCATTTGTCGGTAAGGCGTGCATTAAACGTGAAAACTACGCAAGCGGGCCGGTATTTTTGCCATTTCAATCAAACAAAAGGACGTGGGAGCGTGAAAAAAATATTAGTTCAACCGAACGGAGAAATCGTACACATGGCCAGAAGTACATTTATTTCAATATTTGTTTTACAGTAGATGGTTTGAACCCGGGGGTAGCATGTAATAGTGTAGTTTGATCGTCCGGGTGAGTGTAGTCCTGGGATGGACTGTTGTCGGTAGTGGTGACTGACGTTTCGACAACCTGAGCGGAAGTCATCATCAGGGTCAAGTGAAAGGTTGTTGTCAGTCGGATGTACTTAGCCCGGTTTGTGTACACTGATTGGTCAGTTTTGCCGACAATTCACTACGGACAACAGTTTACAGGAAACCGACACATACCGACAGATTACTGGACGAGTCGTCCTACAACCCGACATCACACAAAGCCACTACTACCAGGACTCTTACCCGCCGAGCGCAATTAGTATGCAATACGATAGACAGCTTATTTGACGAGAACAAGTACCTTAACCGTGTTTTTTCAAAGGACAACTACAACGAAGACTTCATCCAACGTAACACTCACCTACTACTACTACCGAAGCTAACGACAGCGCAACTCCTACGACCACAGCCACTATACCATACATAAAGGGCATATCTGAGAACATCTCACGCATCCTACAACCATTCAATATCCGCGTCGCTCACAAACCTATTACCATACTACGTCAGTTACTGACTAACATCAAGACAGAGACGAACCGAGGAACAGACAAGGAGCAATATATAAGATCAATTGCTCCGACTGCCACGCCTCCTACATCTGTGAGACTGGCACAAACCTCACAACTAGACTGACTGAACACAAACGAGCGACGAGGAAAGGCGATGTCAACAATCGCATCGCTCAAAATCACCGACTTACGAACCACACTATTAACTGAGACTCTGCGCAATGCCTAACCTACAGCACCAACTACTTTCAACGACTGACCCTGGAAAGCTGGTTTACTTACTTGGAACAGACTCCCCTCAACAGGTGTCAACCACTACCGGCACCATACGACCGACTCATCCACGATATTAACATTACAAACGAACCGAACAGAACGACCAAACTTCACTAACGGATCCAAACCGACCAATCACAACTGACCTACGCCACTTGAGTCTTACAGCCGATAACATCACGGCAAAACTGACCAATCAGTGTACACAAACCGGACTAAGTACATTCGAATGACAACAACCTTTCACTTGACTCTGATGATGGCTTCCACTCAGGTTGTGGAAACGTCAGTCACCACTACCGACAACAGTCCTTCTCAGGACTACAATCACCCGGACGATCAAACTACACTATTACAAATATTTGTTTTATGCTGGCTTTTACTCAACTTAGTCACATTAACCTGTTCACTTCTGATGTGTGCTTTCTGTCGCGTTTATCATCTCACAGGTTCACCTACACCTCCTATCATTGAAAACCAAGAGCAGGAAATATCGTATCCTAATTTGTCCATATCATGGAGTTCTGGTGATACTAGCGGCTGTCCAGTTACTATGCACACAGTGTACTACAAGTCCATCAAACTGCGAGAGGAGGGAAATACTTGGAATCGTATCAATGCCTCTTCGAGTAAGAGAGAGCTAAGTGCCCTACCACTTGATTGTGACACAGAATATGAATTAAGAGTGTCTGCATGGAATGAAATGGGTGAAAGTAACCGCTCAGAGTCCTGGAAAGTGAAATCCATTACAGGTATTCACATCAATTTTTTTTCTCATTCTATTTTTGCCGTGATGATCTCAAAACGATTGTTATCAGTTACAAAAATCATTGAGCTCAACCAGAACATATCCAATGTAAAAAGGCTAGCTTGTGAGGCCTGGAAGAAGACAGAGCCGTGGAAAACTCACCACCATTCAATTTTCAATTGAAAAGTAGACGACTGGCTGTACAATCCGTCTGTCAGATGAACGACAATACACAAGAGGGTGGTAAAGACGATTCTGTCTTGCGCCTTTCTATTTTCACCCTTAACCTTTCCAAATTTGGTCGTTGTCTTTCCCGTCCAACCCTTTGTTACACTCACAATTCGAGATTGACAAACTCCTTTTTTTGCTTTTTTTTGGTTCTGTTTGTTAGTCTGTATATTTTTTAGTTTACTTGTTTGTTTGCTTTTTTTCCTTCTTCTTTTCTTAGGGTACCCAATAATTGTCAACAGGACCAACCAAGTGGTAGGGAGTCTGGTGGCGATCCGTTGGAAGCCATGTACTGCTTCTTTATTCACCATATACCACAGAGAAATACTTCCAGAGGGTAAAAGCCTCTGGAACGCAGTGAACGTGTCGGGAAATGAAACAAGTTATGATCTTCATCTCAGATGCCGAAGGGACTATGAAATAGCTATAACAGCTTGGAATTCTACAACAGAGACGCCGCTGATTGCATCACTAAACCACAGAAGACTGTGGAGCGTTAGGACCTTGGGAGGTAACTGCACTCATGCTCTATATAAAACTCCTAAAAAAGACGTAAATTTGCTTAAGAAATATCTTTCGATGCTGGTGAGATATTTTCATTGTCCAGTAGCTATGTGTGTTTTCATTCCTAGTGTCTTCAATGAGTAAGACAAGTACCGCAGATATACAATTTTTGGTTGTTTACAGTACATAGTATAAGCTTCTTACTGAGCCAGAAACGTATGGTTTCGTCAAGGGAAGTAGCTGAAATCTCGTTATCATTAATATTATTTCGTTGGCCGGCTGAGACAATTTGGAATATATCTATTAATTACGTATTTTGTTTTAGTAGTTTAGACCACGAGGAAATGTTTGACCGCTTTACCTAAGCGAGAGTGAGGTCATGTTTTTACAAATGCTTCTAGCAGGCTTTTGCTAAAGTGTTATCGTTCCATATGGCCCCAGGTAAACCGTCATCCCCGATTATAGACGGCAGAGGTGTTCAGTTGTCCGGTTGTGATGTGAGCCTCAGATGGAATTCCCCACCAGATAACGGCTGTCCGCTGACCTTGTACACAGTATACTACAAAGAGGTGCAATCTACAAGCGAAGATGGCTACTGGCATCAAATCAATGTTACCGTAAATGTTACCTCAGTGGATCTCCCCTCGCTCAAGTGTAACACGGAATACGCTTTTAAGGTATCTGCTTGGAATGACTTGGGCGAAAGTGAGGCCGCAGAGAGGTTGGAAAAAACCGTACAGATGACTAATTTTATCGGACGCATCCTGACCATTGCTGTACCTGTAGGATGCGGGTTCCTCATTCTCATTACTGCGGGAATCCTTTGCTTCAGACAGAGACGAAAAAAGAGAAAATTGCAAGGTCTGAGGAATCGCAGGTTGGGAGTAGGTTTATCTCTAGAAATTTTTAAGCTAACGCAGTCCTGGCGTGAAAGCTAGGATTGAGCGAATACAAGCACTCTTAAAGAGTAACTAGTGTTATACACTAATCCTTTTCCCCATATAGTTGCATTCAAAGCATTCGTCAAGGCTAGAATCGAAGTCTTGTGCACATGGTAACATTCATTTGACATGCCGTTCCCATGCGTAAAAGTCTTGAGCTGCTTCCTTAATGCTTGATGTATACGAGTATGTTTGATATTTTAACAAACAAAAAGAAAAAATCTCTACAATATTTCTGTAGATCGAAGTCAGACATTGTTCCCCTGCTGTTAAAAGAGATTTCCCCGGAACGTGTCACAATTATGGAAGAGCTAGGCAGGGGAGCATTTGGAAAAGTACACAAAGGAATCCTGAAAGAAATGCCGAAGGTTGAGGTATTTTTTAAGCCAAAAGAGGAAAGAGTGGATTTTAATGAAGGAAGAGTTGTAGCTGTAAAACTCTTGCATAGTAAGTACAAATTGATATATTCGGTTTTTGTGACATTACGAATGCAACATGAACACTTATTGTCCTGTTCAAAATTAACTTTATTAAATCGAAGTGTATGGTTATCCTTACCGACCGCTTTTTTTCCTTTTTTTGCATGAAACTTACAACTGTGGAGCCCCTGATCGACACACTCAAACGATTTGCCTAAGAAACAAAGGCTCAAAGTAAAAATGTGATGTTCGTTTTACGAAAATAGAATTTGGCTCATAAGTTAAAAACTATTAAGATTAGTTTAAATTTTGGAAGGATCAGTGAATTACTCGTTTGATTTGTGACAATGACCGTCCAAATGACGATGTCACTCTTATCTATGTTAGATACTTAACGATAATTAGGTAACGATAAACTGCAGAGATGTAGTGAGCCGAACTCTTTTTTTTTTACTTGCTGTTTTACCACTTCCCTTTCAGAAAGAGGTGATGTAGATGAGAAAGAACAGTTTCTCAGAGAAATTTCGTTTGTGCAGCGTATAGGAACTCACAGGAATTTGGTGAGCATGATTGGGTACTGGCACAGGTCAGAACCCATAATGCTGATCATGGAATATGTTCCACATGGAGATCTTCTTCAGTGGCTGAGAAACAAAAGGCAGCAGGTAAAACTGTTTTGCAGATTTAAAACTTTGGTAAAAAATATTGATCAAATGGAGGGTTAATTAGCTACCAAACAAATTGGAGTGGGTAACAAAAGTCATAAGTCTTTTAACTTTGGGACAAAAAATGGCGAACCATAAACATGGAGTCCTTAGGAGGTACCCATTTCAAAGAATACATTTCTTTTTTTTCTCTCATGAAAAAGCTTTAGCAAATACTAAATTGAAATTTCTCACTCGTAATCGCTGATGATGCCGGTCAGAAATAAATCGTTCAGGTTTGGGTTATTTTTCTAGATATGCTCTCAAACTAAAAGATCCATGGAGTTGTTTACATGAGACATTCTAATAATTTTAGGGCAAATGTAGAAACGGCATCGATGGTGTTATTTTTGATTCCATGGACGATTATAAAGACAGCAGTGAGAGTTCAAAAGAAGCTGTCTCAGCTGATCAGTCAGAGGAAGTCGTAGACTTTCACGATGATGTCAGTAATGGAACGGAACTCACGAGTGTGGCGGAATTTACCGAAGCTACCAGCAACCCAGATTTCATTTCAGTTATTATTAAAGAACAACCGCCCACAGAAGAGGAAAGTACTGACACAGAGACAATACAAATGAAAATTTCCCAAGCTCATTTTCCATCTGGCCACGAAGAAGGGAATCTCGCTACTCCATTTAAAAGTGCACGCCCCCTGCCACAGCCACCAGAGAACACAGAGGAACAACAGGATACGAATGGTGATGGTGAGCAGGCAGTTGACTTCACCGTAAAAGATGCACTTTGTTTTGCATGGCAGATAGCAAATGGAATGGTAAGTGCTTAAATTTAAAAGTATCTGTGATTATTGAACTAAATATTACGCGCAAACATTTTCTCCAGTCTAGGACTGATAAACTTTCTTCTTAACATCCTAGCGCCGAGCTCATGTTACATAAAAAAAAGTAACAAAAAAAGTCATTCCATGAAAATAAGGTGGACAGAAAGTCAGTTAAACGTGCTCATTGTAACACATAGACAATAAAATTTTAAACCTTGGAAAAATGCTTAAGCAGATCTTTAACTACATGCTGCATAAAAGCGTCAAATGATTAATGATACACGCCAACAGTCTACTTTTATCATCATCTACTTTACTGATAGATCTGTTATCTGACAGCTAGAGATGAATTGCCATCGGTTTATTAGTGCTCTCCTTTTCACCAACGAGGAAAAAGCAAGGAAAGAAAGAAATGGACGCGCAGGCTTAGTAATGGCCTTGCATAATTTTGAATTGCTTTGTGTTTCTATATAAACAGGAGTACTTGGCCATCAACGGATTTGTTCATCGTGATCTGGCCGCTCGTAACATCCTTCTTGGTGAGGACAGAGCTGTGAAAATTGCTGACTTTGGCCTGTTGCGTCACACATACGGGGACATATATGAAGTAAAGAACACGAAGAAACTGCCAATCAAATGGATGGCACCTGAGTCATTCGGCGACGGCATATTTACTTCCAAAAGTGACGTGTGAGTACTAAACGTTCTTAAACTACTCAAAACAAGATTTAATTTATTATCTTTTTTTCCGCTCAATTATGTTTTCAATGCTTGTCAGTGAAACGAGAATATTAACTGACACCCTTTGATACCACGGTACTTTAAGACCAGACTACCTCTCTCATTAAACTAAACTATTGTCTGATGGTAGCTGTTTTCAATTGATTTCCGAGGCACCATTATTGCGAAATTACTTCAAATAATCATTTTCGTCTTCTTTCCTTCGGTAGATGGTCTTTCGGTATACTTATTTGGGAATTGTGCACATTGGGTGAGTAATAACGTCTGATTCATAACTACAGAAGTATAGATCGTTTCTTCTCGAAATGGCATTTTATAGTAAGCATTCTGAATTTGAAGGCAAGATCTGTCCAATGGATTATGCTTGTCTTGACTGGCTCAGAACCTTGTCCCAGTCCTTCCCAAAAAGGGCACCTGATTTATTCCCAGATTTCATCTCCAAAGAATACCTTTAACTGCACCAAATCAGGGACGGAGGACTGATCGGACATGCTCTCGGACTCCGATAGACGCCCTCAACTACAATGCTCGTATTTCGTTTGTATATAAATTCGTTTCAGCAGCCAAACATCTTTTTTCCATCTGTGGAGTATCTTACGTAAAAGCCAGGGCGATTTTAGGGGTTTAATCACTAGTGACTTAACACGTTAGACTTAAGGTCATGAAGTTGCGAGGCTTTTTTAATGAAGGAAAAAGGGAGCTCAAAGGAAGGAACACTTTAGATCAACTGATTTTTGAAGTGCAAATTACTTGTTATTTTGTAGCCCCCAGAAACTTAATGCTACTAGTTTCAGGGGTTCTTGTTTTAGCTTAGTTTTTGAAAATTATCCTAGTTAAAGACTATTTTTTGCCGTCTTCAAAATGAATCCGTATCCAAGGTGGCATCCCCTACCCTGGAATACGCAACAGAGAGTTGTACAACCTTCTTAAGTCAGGATATCGAATGGACAAACCAGGGATATGTTCTGATGAGCTGTACGTTTAACAATATTTTTCACCTATTTCATATATGTCCCCGTATGTGATGTGTGATACTCCCCCCTCACCAAGAAACTCTTAGTTAAGTTCGCCTATCTCAACTGCGTGACTTAATCCTTCTAGAAGTCATCTGTAAGGTTTTGTTTTAACTTGCGGTCTAGCACTAATAAATTTAATGATCAAGAAAATGCAACTCAGCCATTATGCTTTTTCTAAGAAAACAGACAATTGTGGGAAGGAATTAAAAGGCCATAATAACGTGCCCAGAACCTCGGCGCCGCTGAGTAAAAGTAATCTTAAGGGGAGAATTTATCATTTCTTGAGAGGAGTATGTCGTTCACACGTACCGTTTCTCAGTGAACTGATTTGTCTTCTCGAGACAAGTGTTTGGTACAACTATTAAAACGCTTTTACTGTGCAAATTGTTTTAAAGCCCACATGACTTCCTACTTGTACTTTAGTCGGGATTGTTTGGGAAAACAGTAACTGAATTCGATAATTATCACTTAATAGCTGTAATTCCTCTGTTTATATCCGAATACATTATATAACCACAGATACGAGTTGATGTTAGACTGTTGGAAGGCAGACCCCGAGGAGAGACCATCATTTGAACAGCTGCGAACAAGAATGGAAGAAATGATGACGAGGGACGCTCCTTACTTCGATTTTAATAAAGACTATAAAAGTGATTCTTCCGACTCGGAGACAAAACCCGACAATGATCAACTAAATGAATGATTGTGGTTTAGCTGGATATCATAGGTTTTCACGAGAAACATGAAGTTACTGCAATTTAGAATAATCATTAATTTGTAGTGATGTTAACAAGGAACTTGCTGTGACTAGATGTGTATGGATATCATATGCAGATTGATTTCTCCTTTGGGACAAACGTTCGCTCGTATAGATAGAAACAACAAAGCCTTGTGAATATGTTTTTGAAGATTTAAGAAAAACAAGATTGAGTTCATTGTTGAACTGTCAACTTGATAGGAAAAAGTAGGAATAGCTATCAAAGATGTGATCCTCATGCCTGCTTGACTGAAATGCTCCAAGGGAAGGGTCAATAATTCACTAAACTGAGCGAAAAGACATCAGCTGAATTCAGAGCATGATGATACAATTGAAACATCTAACTCTAAACAATTGCAGGCTGAAAACATCAATACTGTGGAATTTCATAAGATGGTTTGTAACTAATATATAGATTGTTAAATATAGATTTTGCAAGACGTTACATCAGCGTCACACATCTATTTAGGGGACCAGTCATTATTTATGTACAGAGGGGGAAGGGAAAAATACGTTGAAGGGATTAAAATCTATATTAGCCCCCCCCCCCCCATAATCCGGGCTATGTAATTAGCAAGTGACCCCCCTTCTTTATTAAATATTTAGATGAGGACCCCCCATCTCCTCATATTTCCTCTTAAATGCTTAGTAATTATTAAAATTCATGTCACATACAACCATAAGATGATTATTTTGCATAATACCCACCTGTTAAAACTGCTGTTAAATGTGCCTAAAACTGCTGCCCGTCCGAACTTCTTTATGAAAAGTATAGCCCCCCTCCCTCTGAGATTTATCTGAGAGTAAATATACTAAAAGGAGTATGGCAATAAATATGGAAGCAGTAAACGAAAATTGTTTTTAATTTAGAAAAGTCTTCCCAAGTTTTCTTCATAACTCAGCGAGTCTAACAGAATTTCAATGCAATCTGAAGAAAGTTATCGCTAGAATTGTTATTTCCTTCCATTTTTCATTAGTGTTGGTAATCACATGATTTCGATTGCAATTTGGAATAAATGACCACGAGTAAATTTTTTTCAAAGACTAACAAACCTACGGGCTCGTGCAATTTGTGGTCTTTGAAAAAAATTTGCAAGCGCTTATTTTATTCCAAATTGCACGAGAAAAAACATGCGATTACGTATTAATAATGTACATGAAAAAATACGAGATAGTTTACCATAATTATGCAGAAGCAAAGCGCGCATTAAGTGCAAAAATAATTTATTCAAACCCTGCAGGTGACATTGTGCGTTCGATAAAGACAACCGCTTCAAAAAAACGATCGAAAAAATAATATACAATGATATTTTCACATCTTTAACGCGTAAAAAAAGTCAAAGTCCGGCTAAACAGTTCAAGGAATTGTTCAGTCTGTGTCTGAATCACTTTGAGGCCCTTTAAAGGGTTATCGGGATACGGCGCGGGATATTTGGGTAAAAATTTCTAGGGATACGGGATATTTGGGAGGAAAATAAAGGGGAAACGAGATATTTACAAAGAAGGCGGAAATAGTGAAAAAAAAACTTTCAAATGCGATTTTTTACATTTTGCTATCAAATATTGTCAATATTAACAATAGCAATATCGGTTCTTGTCGGAGAACAACTCTCCCCCTACCACACGGCTTTTCCGTTTCGCGCTACTCTCACGCGTTGCTACCTCACACCTCTACTCTTGAAGACAACCTTATCGTATTTAATGAAGAAGAAAACCTCTGTTATATGCTTCCGTGCTTGGACTATGGAGATCCACTGACAGCCAGGGAGACTGAGGAAGAAATGTTAAATGAGTTAGCAGAAATGGAAGATGAAGATATTCAGAGAGATACTAGGGGTTCAACCACAAGATCAGGAAGAAGGTCAAGGCGTCCAAGAGAATCATCGTTCTTATTTTACGATTAACTTGAAACCCTAAGAAACCCTTGGTAGTTTCATCTATTTCTCTTCCCAGCATGTAATACAAGTCCACGATGTAAGCACTTGATCACG
>NC_142673.1:13001112-13003612 GCF_964200805.1 Pocillopora damicornis
TACCCTGCGACAGTCAGCCAAACTGCTGCGACATATACTTTTGATCGAGAATCAGTGAAGATTCGTGAGTAGTGTTGAGGCTTAACGATGCGGACGTATCTGTTGAAGGCCGTCAGTCCCATCGTGGTTGGGGATACGTAAATAGAAAACAGGGTGAAGAAGGCGTGGAAATCGCAGACTGCCTCACCGAATGGCCATTTCCCTGTAATAAGGACACCCAAAGTTAAAGGCATCACAATGACTGCGTTGATGATATCACTGATAGCTAAAGAAGCTATGTAGAGGTTTGTGGACGCACGGAGCCTTGCATTTCTGTACACGGCTATGCATATAAGGCTGTTTCCAATCAGGCACACCATTGTAATTGTGACAAGGATACCTGGCTCCAAAACATTCACAGCAAGACTTCTCTGTTTGAGTTCTGAATCCATTAGTTTCCGTCAATCGGTGTTTTTTTCTTGCTTCTAGCCAACAGGAAACTTTCATAAGAAGTGATCACGAAAGTACAAGGATCTGACTGATTAGTTTCTAACTTCGGTTTCAAGTGTTGAATAGTTTGGAACTCCCCTTTGACTTGTGATAGTAGATGAAGAAATAACCACGTTTATTCAAATCATTCATTTGTTGATGATATTATTGATAGCTAAGGAAATCATGTAGAGGTTTGTGGACGTTTACGGAGCCTTGCATTTCTGTACACGGCTATGCATATAAGACAGTCTCCTATCAGGCACACCATTGTCACTGTATCAAGAATACATGGCTCCCAAATATTCAGAGCGAGACTTCTCTGTTTGAATTCCGGATTCACTGCTTTCCGTCGATTAGTCTTATTCCCCTTGCTTCTGGCCAACTGTTGAGTTCCGAATAACGGAAGAGCAAGAAAGCTTTAATTAAAAATGATTACGGAAGTACCAGGATCTGACTTTTTAGTTTTTAACTTCGGTTTCAAGTGTTGAACAGTTTGAAACTCCCCGTCAATTCAAATATTTAAACCAATAAATTCAAGTTTTTTAAAAATAATTTTTAAATTGTATGTATCAATTGCGACTTTTTCCTGTTGCTGCCCCCTGTAACGAGCTTCCTCCTTTTTTGGATGTATGTGCACATCTGGTGACGAATGAATTAAATAAAATGACTGTGAAGCGGCGGTCTGTAAAGCTGGGATATTAAATAATATTTCTAATAGGCATCTGCCACATTTTTCCTGTGTTCTAATTACTCAAATGTTAGTTTCATTAATTTGGCAAGTTGGTAATTTGCTTAGATTATTCTTTGCTTACTTCTTCGATAACTTTTGAATTAGCATTCAGCGTAGTTAAGATTATTATGCTTAGATTTTCTTGGGCGTAAATTTATTCCTTTTGCGTAAATTTATTCCTTTTGCAGAATTCAATAGAAATATCTATTTTTAACGGACTCGCGAAGATTTACCGAAAGTTTATTTATAGTAGAACTCACTAATCAGTAGTTACTTTGTTGAGTGTTGTTAATTAAATCACAAGCGGTTTTTAGGCTGCGTGTTCAGTTGTCTACCCGTGTTTAAACATTTTTAACATTCGCCACGACAGAATTAATTTTCAAACATATTGTTTGCAGAAAACCAAAGCGATTATTTTTATTTGTTCACGATCTAACCGCTTCTTTCCATTTTTTCCGTTTCCTAATGTGTTGTTTTTTAGAAGCAGGAGCTTCTGTTCTTTTTACTTAGTAGCCGCAGGGTTCTTTTTAGTTGGAGTGGACAAGCAGCGCTTTGAAATGATTTCTCCGATTCTTTCGTCGCTTCGATAATTTGTTATCTTTATCTCCCTCGACATATAGGCTGGAAGAATATACCCTTAGGTAAAAAACTAAACTGGTTCATAAACATCGAGGATAGCCAACTACAAGTGTTGATATTCGTTCAATGATGTATTTTGCAGATCGTGCGGCTCTTGTAATTACTAAATAAAATTATGCTAAACTTAAAAACTATGCGATCGCGCATCTTAATAATATTATAGTTTTCCATTTACTGTTTTTCATAATGCTCTCTATCCAGAAGGAAATATGTTTTTGTTTCAGCCTCAATTTATGATGATCATCTTTAGTAATTGAAAATATTTTATTTTTGAGACCTCAAATGAACGGTACATGTGTGATGGCGTGGTGATCCACGAGTGCGTTTCGATAAAAGTTACAGATTTTTAAGTAATACGACTCTGTTATCTCCAGATATCATCAGCTCAATTTTCATACAACAAAGAAAATTTAGCGCTTTTTAACATATGTAAGATTTGGGCTTGGGAAGAACTGGGAACAATTGCTATTTCTGATGGCCATGATACGAGGCGAAAGCAAACATTTGACAACTTTACATGCTTTAAACTTGAGTAAAATCTTAATTACTTGCGTTAAGAAACTTAATATTGATAAATTAATGCAGATATGAACTCATTGAACAGCGTGAAAGGCCTGTCACAAACTTAATCATGCCGCATTAGTGGGAATCTTTGCAAAA
>NC_142673.1:13008612-13011112 GCF_964200805.1 Pocillopora damicornis
CCAAAGTTGAAGGCATAGGGTCAGTGAGGTGGACGAAAGACGACTCAGTGCCCTCTATGTCGGGTTTATGATAGTTTACAGCACCACGACAATCGAGGCGACTCCTAATATGCACTATCTTCTATATAGAAAACTTCCCGATGTCCTCGGCGAATTGGGCCGTATCAATAGTGGGAGGTAGACAGTCGGCAGATCCTCTGTTTAGTAAGCGATTACTCGCGGCAAACAGCTTCTTTTGATCCCCGCTATTCTCCTCAATGAAATTAGTGTTCATCAGAGCAGTTGCTGCATTCCTCTTCACCTTGAAGGCAGCCAGGTCAGAGTCTAACCTAATTCTTCACCATCTCTTTTCAGCCTTTCTTCTTTTACGTTTAGCCATCTTAATCTCCTCATTGAAGCAAGGAACACGAGGTCTCTCTTTGATAGACCTGGTAATCAAACGAGCATGTTTATCCACACAACTTTCAGTGTGCTGTCAGCCAAATCTTCCAGGGCTTCAGGAGGATTTCTGCATAAATCAGTGGCAGCCAGGTCGGACTGGAAAGAATTCAAGTCGATAGATTTAAGTTTTCTGTTGAAGATAGTCTTCTCTAATAAGGATGATTTTATTGACTTGAGACTGAACAAAGCCGTAACATGGTCAGACAGGAAACGGTCAACACGTGGTGAGTCTTCGATAATATTGTCAGACCGCCGAGAAATTACGAGATCTAAAGTATGACCTTGAACGTGAGTATGTTTTTCAATATGCTGTTGAAGACCGACTGATTCAAAGAAATCAGAAAGCGTATTGGCATCACTGTCTCCAGCTACGTCAATGTGGATGTTGTAGTTACCCGGGATAAGAAACTCTTCTTTGGACAACAGAACTATCTCGACATAAGCTGCAAATTCAGCAAAAAAGACGCTCATGGGAACTTTGTGCTTGTCTTAGTACAGCGGTCGGTAGATAACAATGATACGGAGGTTGTGAGATGCAGATTACACAGCCCATTCGGTAAACTCGAATGAGGTTTCCTAACCAGCGTCGATCGTTTAAACAGTAAGCGAATGCCGGTAAACCAAAGCAGTGCCACCTCCCTTACGGCTACGGCCAGTTCGGGAATGATCAACCAACACATAACCGACAGGGCATGACTCATTTCTAATTGCATCATCATTTGGACATAACCATGTCTCCGTTTTGACAAATAAATCTACTTTGGTCTCGCAGACATAATCAACGAAGTCTGCAGTCTTGTTTCTAAGCGACCGTATATTTAACAAGCACATAGTTAATGAGTAGCATGAAGATAACAACGATTTGTTTCTGTGAATATTGTTATTCTGCACGGTCGACGCAATAAGTGGTGTTGAGTTTACCACTGGTCTAGGGTTTAGCTTAAACACCAAATCGCCTACTAGTGGCAGGTGAAAAGTAGCCATTGAATTGGAATTATAACCACAGGGACATTTATGGCGCCTGAACTTGACCTTGGTTGATGAAAGAAGTGCGAATTTTGATTTTGCACATCCGCAGGAGAGAATATGAGAGAAAACCTGAATTCCAGCGTCCAAATTCCACAGGCACAATGGTTCATTAGATCCAACTCCATAGCTATTATCAAAATGAACACAATAGAGAGAACCCAAGAACTCCAATGGAACAGAAACTCCACCCAAAAAACCCCTATTTCTTCCGCTGAGAGTAATGTTTCTGGACGGCGGAAAACACGCTCCCAGGCTTCACCATGAAGTCAGATGTCGGTTGGCTAAGCTGACGTTGCTCAATGGACGCTCCGATACAAGTAAAGCCCAGAGAAATAAGAGCCCAACAAAAACGTGGCCAACCCTCATTATGCTTATGTGCATACATAGACGGAGCAGTTATAAAGTTATAAATTATTTAACACCCATATGACTTTTTTCCTAATTCATCAGGATATGTCAATCCGTATGAGTAAAGTAGTAAGTAGAAACAAATCTTATGTTTCCAGAACATACAACAAGCAGGTGGGAAGGATACGTCGGATTTTTCTTTTAGTCCATTTGAAAAATATTTTTCTCTTTTCCGGGTTTTAGGGCGTTCTGAAAGTTAATTTTAGTGATCATTGTATTAGTTTGATTTGTAACAGCATCACACTACACACAATGCAGCATGTGTAATGCTCGTGGGAGAGTTTAGAAGATTCTCAACCGACGTTTACTGGCGTTCGCTCTTCTGAGACAATAATTCATTATTAATAAGGAACTTACCCCTACGGCGACGGCAACAAGGAAGAGGCACAACAAAAGATCTAACGAATAGAACAATAGCTCAGCACGAGCGTTTTAAAACTTTGTCTGTCTCCCGCAAAACAACAGCGTGAAATCACCGAAATTTGCGTTGTTTGAGGGCCCAGACTCAGTCGGTGAATCATTCAAGTTTCTATTTTAAAATCAGCATTGTGCTCCCATTTTATGCTGAAGATGAGATATGGCACCGTAAGAGAAGGCGAACTCAAAACCATTCGCAAAACTC
>NC_142673.1:13021112-13088612 GCF_964200805.1 Pocillopora damicornis
GTCGCTTTGCGCGCGAAACGAAGGATATATATGTTCTTTCAAACTATCTGGGCCCTGTCCGAAAAGCGACATCACTCAAACGTAAAAAGGTGTGAAATCACACTTCTTTGTTCCTGAGGCTAGACAACAACAGCGTTGTTTCTTTTACATTCCTTGCGTCAGTGGTTAAATAAAGACATGCACGCAGTTTTCTTTCCTTTATTTTCTCAAAGAGGTAATTTCCAGGATCAGTTTTATTTTGCTTGCCCTCTGTTTATTTTAAAAAGACGTCGCGTTGGCAAAACAAAAACAGCTTTAGAACAAAACAAATTGAACGCGAATTCCAAGAACGCTTGCTCGCAATAACATGACTAAAATAAATTACTTTTACTGATTTCATACATATTTTATTTATTTACTGTGTACTGAAGTGGACCATTACACGGTTGGACACTATCGCATGCGACAAGCTTACGCCATAAATGGTTGAGAATATATGAAAGTCATATATTTGAACTGCGGATAAAGACGTGAATGAAAGTGATCCTCGCAGTAATGTGCACTACTTAGGCAGTAGTGAAAATAAGGCCTGAAAAAAATTCAGGCCTGTACGGGATTTGAACCTCTGCGATACCGGTGCAGCGCTCTACCAACTGAGCTAACAAGCCAACTGGGAGCTGGTAATGAAGTTGGTTCTAAATAAACCCGTGAAGTGATGAATAAATGGTTGAGAATATATGAAAGTCATATATTTGAACTAGGGATAAAGACGTGAATGAAAGCTTACGCCATGACTACAACTCGAATCGCGTGGTGTGAATCAACCTACGTGAATCAACGTGTAAATCAACATCCATCCGACAGACGCGTCATGTTAAACTTTTGACCTACCCTGCTAGTCTGTCTATATTTTCCTTAGTAGACTCCCGTGGGGAACCAAAATGTCATCATTAAAAATTTGCGAACTAGAGCCGACTAAACCCGTGTCTAAGTTTGCGTCAGCGGATAAAAAATCCCTAAGGACAGATAACAATAACTTCATTGTCTTAAAAAATCCGAACCAAAACAATGGGCAAAGTTTTACATGTACCTGCCATGCCAGTACATCTTTTAACATTGAAGTCAAACACCTGCCCTCCATCATCATCTGTTTCCTGTTGTTCCGCCATGTTATCCAGGGGCCATGGCAAGGCACATGCGCTAACCCTTATCTCTCTTTGTCATCACTTGTTTTTTCCGTCCCCATCGTCGGGTTGTTCAAACGATCTGCGCTTTTACCATCATGATGTGGCCGAAAACAACGGTAGATTCTTAATTTATGGAACGCTCACAAGACGTGCTATGATACGCTGCCATTGCATTCACCATCCTTTTACCACGGATGATCATAGATAGTTCCTTGACCACATCTTTTCATCAGCTAATCAGAACGTATTTAAAAAAATTCATATATCGGCTTGGTACAACACCAATAATGATTTTGGCAGATAATCTATTTTATTCGAAACCGGAATTATGGATCACTTGACTGCAAGTAAGGTTAGTTTTGAAATATTGGCTAGTAGGTGGTCGCGCAGTGTTAATTGCTCTAGATTAAAAGACACACGTCTAAAGAAAAGTCGAATATCTGGTTTTGTAGGTAGTCGAAAAAAATTAATGCATAATACGCGACAGTCGGTACGAAATCGTAATTCTCTTGAACCCTGCCGGGGTAACATGTCATGTCAATTCTCCATAAAGCTGGTGCAATGTAATAATGCTACGCTTAGTCTCAGATAATAAAGACTGTAATTAAAAAATTTCGTACCCTCTTATATCCACGTCACTTGTTTTTTATTTTGCTATAACCTTATCTGCAATAACCCGTTACCTGGCCTAAAGCTTTTCGAATTTCTAATTCTCGCAAAATTAAGCATTTTTTGCTGTCGCATGAAATATACCGTGGGGAACATATTGCGATGTAGAAACATATCAAAACCAATCTAGCTCTTTTGTTTTGGGAAGTAATATTTACATTATTTCCTCGAGGGTCTTTTGAAAGCTTAATATCAAATCGCATGCATGTTGTACTATTTTGAAAACAAGGATAATTTCGCGTCGTTTTAATCTTAGATCATTTTGAATGGTTGTATTAAAATTCGTGTTAGGGAAACCACGATGCATTACTTGATATTAAACCTTGCAGATGACACTGGGAACTGACGGAGTGCTTCCCTACCACAAAAGATTATTTAGTCCGACAAGCGGGGGAAAAAACGAATCTGTTGATGAATTTGCATATGAGCTCCTCCAAATGGTTTGGCAGTGTCAACGCAAGAGAAATGTTTGTACCATGAAGAAGAGATAAATTGAAGTGAAGACCAACTTTGATGCGATTTGGTTCCAAGAGGAACAGGTCTGTAATATGTTTTTTCTTAATTTTGAAAAATATCGGTGGGCTCTTGGTTTTTCGTAATCATTAAAGAGGTGCCAAGTTAACAGTTTACAAATATTTCCCCATGATGAAATAAGTTGATGTTTCAGGACGACGGAGTCGTGACATATCACCGCTGAACTTTTAGATTAATTTGTGTTATGGAAGACTCGTTTGGTCCGTTTGTCATAAAGTGCGGTCTAGTGAGAATTATTTATATGCATCGTAACTGCAGTTTGAGTATCGTTTTTGTAGCTTCGAGCTCGAAGTAGCAAAAAAATATCAGCCGTAGAATTGTGCTTTGGTGCTTTATCACCAATTTACATGCATTTGCATATCTTATTTTTTGATAAATATTGATATAACACGCAGGTTAAGTACTTCATTTTTATAAACTGTATACTTGATGGAATCCAGGAAACCTTTTCAGTCGCTGTGATGTTGGATGTTTTGCAGTGACACGTGAGAGTCGTTAAGGGCTTGAAAAAGCAACAACGGCAACGGCAACGTTTACTCAGCAAAATAAGCAGAGCAGTAGCTCAGCACTTTTGTTTTAAACTTTTGTTCATTTCTTAGACGTCCTAAAGCAAATAAGAAATACATTCGCGAGTTATACTGAAGGGGAGATCTTGCACGTGTAGAAACGGTATTTGCTGACGAAATTCTTAGGAGAAGTAATAGCGCATTGTTTGGTATAACGTTTTCCCGTGCGCGGCCGCTGCGAGTATGAACAAAGAGTTATGCAATACATGATACTTTTTTCAGTATTTATTTGAATTGAGCCGAATCATGAAGAATGTTTTGAAATACACAAGTCGTCGAAATATGAACCGCAGGTCGTCCAAATATGAACCCCAACAATTTATCAATTTTTACCTCGAAACTTTTGAAATTCACCCGAGTTAGACTTCCCCAGTTTTTTAAACACAAAACACACAAGAAGGTTGACTTTGAGCACATAAAAAGTCTATGCAAGTTTATTGTAAATTGTATTCACGAATCAAGCATTTCCTTGACTTGATATTTCCTTGAATTTGGTTTTAACTCACCCCCTGTCTAGATGTAACGTTCATTGCATTTCTCGAATTTATGAATATTTAGCTTCAATACAATTACGTTTCTTAAGCACTCTTCTGGTTATTTTACTGCTTCATTGCTTATAATCCTTTCTAGTTTAAGGACAGTGATTTAATATCTTTACCCCAGTTATCCTTAGAAACGTTTCGTTATTTTTAGCTCAAAAATATAATCTGCAACGTTTAAAATCAATAAAAATAATTCAGTTTCACGATAGGGACGTTGTGCTGACAAGTGAATTAATAGAGTGAGTAGAATTTGAGCCATGATTAAAAGGAAAATTTACCTCGGGAAGGAAATTTTTCAGAGCTGCCATGGATGAACTTCCCCTGAACTTTGAACTAATTTGGTCTTTTTTTTCTTTCAAAAGCCAATGTAGTCGATGCCACCAGTAACTCTATTCTTCCAAAATGTTATGCGCTTTTAGCCATTTAGATTAATCTAAACTGAAAAACCTTTCAAGACATCCTCCACTTATGCATGCATGGATACTTGATGAGTCGGATAAAGTTTTTTGCCCTTGCAAGAAATGAAAGCAATGGACAATTGATGGCTAGTCAATTCAGTTCAAGGCGACCGGGCGTTAAACTGAGTAAGCTGTAAAAGCGTTAATGTTTTCGATGCGTTCACGCAGCTGCGTGGTCGTTAATAGTATGTAAATTTTCTGCTCATCTTTCGAAAAATTTACATAACATTTTGTATAAATGCAGACAGTCCATGAGCCAAAATAAGGCAATTCATTTACATTGTGCCTGACTCAGTGCTAACTAGGATAAACAATGTAAGGGATTATCCATGGCGTTATATAGTTATTCCACGTTCTTTAATTTCTTATCACAAGCTGTCTGGCTTCTTGTAATTCAACTGTGGAGTTTTACCATAATTGTGAGTACTAAATGCAATCCAATGTCACAAGAAAGTTGTTCCTCTATCGATTCATCATCGATTATAGCGTATGATTGAGATGATACGGTAATTAAGGTATATCTCTGTTACTAATTTTTGCAGCATGGCAGCTCTGTTCAGTTACTACGGAGAAATCGATGAGCTGCCAAATTATTTGACACGAAATTCTCCTCTAGTTCTATATCTGCATTGTTTGCTTCCTTGTTTGTGGTTTTGAAAGACACCCTAGGTTTTCAAATATATTAGATAAGACGGCGCACTCGAGTTCCAATCCATAGTCGACATCTTTTTTGGTGATTTTTTTTGTCGAGAAATGTCTTTTCGTGAGCAACCTTTTCCTCAGTTAACCCATATTTTCAATAAATATATGCAATAGCAGGAAAATTTGCGGTAACTGTGATGTTCCGTTATAAGTTCCATGAAAGAAATATTTATTGAAGTTTAAAGTTGGAGAGACCAAGTTAAGGGACAGCATGATTTTACAGAGGCGAAATTATCATCAAATATTTTTGTTCAAAACACTTCATAAAATTTAGAATATGAAACAAACCACAGCCAAAACTTGCTAAATATATTTCGTTCACTCTACTCATTTACATATAGAATGGTTCGCAAACACAGACAAAAATTGGAGGATGCTCTTCTCTCATTGAAAAAGATACTACAAACAGTGATTAAAATTTCAAAATTAACAATTTTCTGTGACATTTGACTATTGTCATGGTGAGTTCCACTTTTTAGTTTTCAGTGCCATGGTGCACCTTCGTTGGATGAATACAATAAGCTGGGACTAGCGCTGCAGGTTTCCAACTCCTTTTCAGAGCGATCACTGACACAGAAACTATATCTTATTGTAAGAAAGGCTCAACTGCTACTTCGAACGCCATGCGTTCCCCTAAACGAGTAAACATTTGCTCGTGTGGCGAAATTTGAGATGAAAATGTTTTACCTAGATCAAAAATGAGACGCTATTTAAATGTAGCGGGTTGAGTGAGGAGATCAAAAGGCGAAATATGTTCCCCCAACATAACTTTGGATGAAAATATCTTATCAGTTGGCCGATGCTTTTAGAAAAAATGCCTGGACTTTGAAATGTAGATGTTGTAAATTTTTGGAGAGGGGACTGTTGTCCTTAATGGCGGCTGAAAATTGAAAACGTTATTTTTTTTAATATTAAAGATTTGTTTGCCTTTTTGCTTGGTTTTTGTTTTGCTTTGCTTTGTTTTGTTTTGTTTTGAAATGAAAGAAAAGTAACAACCAAAACAAATTAAAAAATCAGCTACATTTATTTCTTATGGTAAGGACCAATCAATTCTTACTTTGTCAGTTTAAAGCCCTTATCATGAGATTTCACAGAACCACTTTATCATCTTCGTATCAACTACCTTCCTACCTTCGGGGCTGGTAACCTTACGTAACTTTTATTTTAGAAAGAAAATGAACTACCAAAACAGTTCTTTTCAAACAGAAATTTTACAAATACAACGCAACGATTCTTCTTAGAAACGTGGCGTATTTGCATTGATAACCAAGTCGATCTCCTGGCAACGGAAACTATGGCAACGCGAACGGAATCATCGAAAGACTATTTGAACCAATAATTAGAATACTTATTTTCTGTCATTTGGCGTCAGTCACTCCTGATCGAATAACTTAGGCTAAGATTTATTGATATAATCCACCCCCCAGAAGTGTATTGCATATCAGGTAAAACCAACGCGAGCGAGTCGCTACCTTTTATCTTTTTATCCGCGTAACAACGGTTTGAGCAACAATTTAATCAATATTTTCAATTTAAGGTACGAATCATTCAGTTTAGCAACAAACATAGGAAACTTTACAATTAAGCAAACGGAAGGGCTTAATAAAATTGAATAACAGCTGAATAATCTGCTGTCTTCATGATCATCCGTTTAATGTCAAACGAGAAGAATATTTTTCCCAAACTAAATCTCTTTGCATTTGTATCTGGAGAGGAAAGCCAGAAAATTTTAATATGTGTGAAACTTCGTAACCGAGTTGACTTACTCCGGCCCTGTTATGGATATATCAGGAGGATTTATGTATCACAAATCAATATTCAATAAGCCTTTTGTGGGCGAAACAAGCTTTTTAAATAAAGAAAGAATATAATCGAGTAAACCAAGAAGCTTTCTTACGGCACTTTTCGCAAATAAATACTTTAAAAAAAGAACTCGTAGCATTTATAGATTGTGAATTTTAATTATAAACCTTTTCGGGAGCTTTCTTCACCTAAAGTAGAAGATAAAATTATCTGACGAAACAAATATTGAAATGTAAACTATTTTAGCTCTTGGAAATGGCTTCAGGCTCCGCCCCTTATAATCTAACTCTTATGCACCCAACCGATTATCTGTCAAAGCGTGGGTTAGTTTTTTAAAGGTTGAACTTTGAGTTTCCGCTGTTGATTATCTTATTAATCGAGTTAAGCTACACGGTGGCATCGATGAATTAAAAACCGTGAAGCGCTGAAGCTTTCTCAGCGGTCAAGGTAGGGTAATAAATTGAGTAATATTTTTGTTCGATGAATAGCAGCGATTAGTAAATACTACTATTGTATTGGTCTTTCTTAAAAGAATTGCGAGCCCAATAATTCGAACGACTCAAAATAAAACGATAGCTGGGAAGGAATTAAAGAACAAAAACTAAAATTTAAAATGCCTTTCTTGGTCCTAGGAATCAAACGAAACATAACGAGTTTATCACGGTTTTATATTGTAAATGAGAGTGATATGGAAGACATTGGCAATGAGGTAAACATTTCTCAAGTGTGTTTTGACATTTGTCGGGCTGCAAATAATTTCGGGTTAAAAACTGGCTCATTTCCAAAGTCCTCATCGTGAACTGAAAATTCCTGCCAAAAATAAATTAAAAAAACGGTTGGACAGTGTGAAACCTACATATATATACCATACGTAATTAATTACCGTTCGACTTCAAATAAGTTATTCATTTCTAGATTAAATTTTTATTTAGACAGAATAATGCACCAGGTAATGCATTCAGAATAAGAAAATAACAAATTGAATGTGTTGTTAAAGATTCGTTTTATTTTTAGCACGTTTTAAAATAGAGCAGGTCGCCCTGTTAGAGTATTACTATGCTGAGGTGATGATGTTAATTGACCACCGCAGAGAGTTTCTGAAGCCGACGATTCGAGGTAGCCCTTCATTAGAGCGTCGTCGTCTTTAGACTTTCGCTCTTCGCTCCGAAGTAGCACTACAGTTTCTTCGGAGACGTACCCTCTTTATTCATTTGATGACGCCAAAATTTGGCGTTATCGAAAAAAGTTTTGCACCTAGTCTCCCTTAAATCCTCTCTCCGTTATTAAATGGTGCAATTGGCATAACAGTCTTAATCTTCTTACTGGATTGACATCCCATTAGCGCTGTGTTTACTTCAACTGTTCATAACATTTAAGCTGTTTCTAAATCGAAGAAATCGGAAATGAGTCTTTTTTCTTGGTTAGTTTACTTTCTTTGTCACAATGTTGTTGTCACTTGTATTTGAGTTTCATGGAAATTTTTTGATGAATAACTGTGTCCGAGTTAGGCAAACAAGTTTCTCGAAGAACCTGATATGCTTCAAATTTTAATTATGCGTACATCAAGATTGTAATAAGTGCACCTGTTGTATTTCAGACTTTTGCTTGATCTCCGAGTGCTGCACGCTTCGATAAGTCACGATGTTCCCCTTGTACGTGACCTGTGTTCAATTGTGGTTATCTTGTGCGGCTAGTAAGGAAATTCGTGTGGCAGTATTGGTACCAATAACAGGAACATTTCAAGTGGGAGATGGTATCAGGCCTGTGATTAAAGCGGCTTTTGATGATGTAAACAACGATGAGAATTTACTTGTTGGTGTCAATTTGACGTATACAGTCCAAAACAGCGCGTGTGACCCAGTAAGAGCGGTTGGGATAACCGCTGACCTTATGCAATCATCAGCATCTGTGGATGCGTACATAGGCCCGGGGTGTTCGATAGCTTGCCTCTCTGCCGGTCTCCTCGCACAATATTGGAATAAACCTATCATATCGTTTTCGTGTTCATCACTGGACCTTCAGGACAGGGACAAATATTCCACCTTTGCAAGAACACAGCCATTTAGCCGCACGTATTCAGAAAGTACACCTTTAATTCTATACCAGATCATGCGCAGGTTTAAATGGCGAAGGGCGGCAATCCTTGCTAAAGATGACGGCCTCACGAGTATCTGGGCACCAATTGCGAACAACGTTTTGAGTTATTTCAAAAGTAGCAACTTAACAATTTCATATTATAATGTTTATAAGGTTATGGATGATTTAGAGACGCAATATAGAGATGCAAAGAAGCTTCTTGAGGAAACACAGAAACACGCTCGTGGTAAGCTATTGTAGAACAGAAAAAATTGTCAAAGAAAGCAAAATATTGTTGGTGAGGATGTACCATCCATGTTACTGCTTCATAGTATTCAAAATAAAGATTGACGGGAAATAACGTACCACGAAAGGACATTTTCTCATTGAAAATTGCTTTTTCTGAGTCGATCATTTACAATTGTTTATCTTTACCAGAAAGGATTTCATTTTCATACAAACCTTAGTGCAAGAGAAATTCAACTAGCGGCTCATATACAAACGTCTATAATGCTGAGAAGTTTTTAGAAAAATGTAACGTTCAGACTTAAGTCTGGACGTAAAAGCATTAGAAAAAAATTTCCTCAACAAATCAAGCTGAAAAGCGATTACAATCCACATCACTTTAACATTCCTTTTCCTTTTTTCCTTTTAGTTATATTCATTTTAGCCCATAGGAATGAGGTTGCGCGTCTGCTATTAATCGCTAAGGAGCTGGGAATGCTGGAGGGAGATTTCGCGTTTGTCACTTTGGATTTCTACATATCAGAATCTCTAAGAACATCTTTGGCTAAGAAAACGTGGTCGCTGAGTTGGGAGAAGATGCTGGAGATATTTGAAGGGCTCATAACTTTGTCTGTTAAAAAACCCAATGGCTTAGAGCTACAAAATATCACAAAATGGTTAAATAGAGGCCTTCAGGACATGCCTGTCTTTCAAAATCTCACTGCAGTGGTAATCGTATTAATAGTTATATATCTATGATATAAGTTTGCGATTTTGCTTGATGTTGACACCTTTGCACTGTAATGGAGAGGATTCATGCACTTTTAGCGTGGCGCTCGATTAGAAATAAGCTCGGCATAAAGTGCAGAATAATTTGTCACACGGTAACTCACATTAATTTAGTGTTTCATTGCAGTACTGAAAAAAGACAGAATGACCCTGACTACTATGAATGCTTATACTTCCCAGATAGAAATGCTGTTTCGTTTTCACTCAAAATATAAATTAGATCGTGATAATTTTACTAATAAACATGAACTAAAGGAAAAAATTTTCTACTGGTGTACAAATAGAAGTACAGTTTTGAGAAGATTATCAATTAACCCCGTTTACTTTCCCGAAAAATAAAATATATTTTCTAGATGTTGTGTGAGGATAAAGCTTGTTCCTTTCATTTACTTGTCTCGTGGCTCTCTCATTGGCTAAGAAGTCATTTAACCAACAATGTTTCTTTTTTTTAGGCAGCGAAGACTGCTCCTTACCTCTACGATGCAGTTTTACTCTATGCGCATGCTCTTAATCGCACTCTTAGCCAAAGAGGTAATATATCCAATGGCACAACAGTGTTCAAGAACATGGTCACTAAAACTCGGCTGTTTACAGGTAAACAACAAAGCTTCAACGGAATTTGCAAGCATTTTCTGCGCACAAATGCTGATTTTGTAGGCGATGTTTCAAACAGTTATGATGGGAGGTTGAAGCCGAGAGTCACAGTTGTTTAATAGAACACATATAAAGTAACTATAATAAAAATTCCAAGGCCGTATGAGATTTTACATTTGTTCACTGGATTCATATGGATGTTCAGTTAAACTCTACCTCGGATGTTATTCACAAAAGTAAATACCTTACAAAGGGGTCTCCTTTCTGGGTCCATAAGGGACCTCTGAGAAGATATCCCCCCCCTTCCCCCCGAAAAAAGAGACTTCATTTATGCATTGTAAGGGAGCTTGAGAGTGTGTAAGCATGTTACCTGTAGAAGGTCTGTCTCCTTTTTTGAGAGAGATATCTATTGATGGAGGTATCCTATGGCACTGCCTATTCATATCTTCTCCCTCCTGGGTACTCAATGGATACAATCATATATATAATGTTTGTCATCTAGGTCAGTATAAAGCTTAAATACTTAGTTTCCTTTCTTCACTTCACTTGGGAAAGGGTGAAGAAAAGAAACTTTTCTGGGTTTGATCGTGCGTATTCAAGAAATTCGCAGGAGTTATTTGTTGTCTCTATGAATTGGCAGGCATGTCTGGATCTGTGAAGATTGATGAGAAAGGAAATCGTGTGCCACATTTTGTGTTTGAAAATATACACGAAAGCAGTGGATCAGCATTGCTAGAGCTGGATTCAAACGGAACTGTCATAAGGCGTTTCAACGTACGACCCGTGTGGCCTGGGGGATCAACTAAGATTCCTGATGACGAACCCGAGTGTGTGTTTGATGATTCGTGTAAAGGTAAATTTTGGTAAATAAGTAGTGAGGGTCGATAAAGGGCATTTCTGGATAACTCTTTCACGTCTGTGCCAAAAGACAGTATGGAAAAGGACCCAAACAACCGAGCAAACAAACAAACAAATAACAAAGGAAAACAACAGGCACAAGTGTTACAGTAACGTAAACAGAATAAGGTAATCTATTTAAAGAAACAAATTTTCTTCAATTGTGTCCATAGATTTGGAGAATTACAAAGGTTTTTGCTATACGTGTACTTGAAGTAGGCTTGAAGCCATAAATTCATAGTTCAGCTTAAGATTCCAAAAATTGTTGACATTTTTCATCATGGCTGGACGAGTACCATGCTTACTCAAGACTTGATGTCACGGTTATATTGTATATTGCAGATTCTGATGAGCATATGGAAGACTGGTTAATCGTGGTTATCGTTGTTTCCTCCTTTGTCGTTGTTCTGGTTCCTATTTCTTACCTTTTTCACAGGTATGATAATTATTTAATTTTCCTTTACTGCACCCTACGGACATTCGTTTTTAACCTAAACTTTCAGCTCTGCCAAGTCTTCGTGGATCTCAGCAAAGCCTTCCATCATCACCGTCTTATAATTGAGGCAGTCGATGAGATTTTTCAACGATCGCAATCTGCTAATATATATATATATTTTTTCTTCTTCTTCTATCGAAGATTAGATCCTTTTTTTAATCGTCTTCTTCCTCGCATTAGTTACTAATAGATGATGTGCTTAAACGCGTGATTCAGACTGGTTAACAAATTGATTCCAAGTTGCCTTGCGTCTGTTCAGTAATAGATCACAGATGACGTCAAAATGTGGTAAGAACAAAAAAGTGGCACACGAGGCGCAGCCGAGTGTGTCACTGATGTTCTTACCACATTTTGACGTCCTCTGTGATCTATTACTGAACAGACGCAAGGCAACTTGGAATCTATTTGTTTTATATAATAAAGAATTAAAAAAGTTTTAATGATGACGTCATCTATACTTCTGTCCTCCAATAGATCATGAGTGAAAACCAATCAGAATGCGTGCATATTTGAGCTTATCATATAAATAAATTCGCAACATGTCTGATCGCCATCAATCGATATTCCCCTCCAATAATTTTTTTACTTTTCAAATCACTTCTATCGGCGGAGATCCTAGGAGGATCTACTGATAGCCAATTCTGCGCTGTACAGTCGCTTACGTGAACATCCCTTGAAATTTTCTTCACAAACACACTCAAAAAACACCGAGATAATGTGATTTTATTCCAGAGTTATGCGTACGGGTTGCTAAGAATTACCTTTTTAGACTTACGCGACGGATTTAGTCTTTCTGAATGTTCTCTCTATGAATTCCAGGCGTAAAATGTACGAGAAAGACCTTTTAAATGACGCTTGGATCATAGATTTTAGCCAAATCACACTAGGTACGGTGGATAACAGGTTCGCAAGTAAGGTAAGGAAGTATGTTGTAATAATCGCACAACTAAAGTTGTCTTTAGTGTTCAACATCATTTTGAAAGTGGGCCATTATCTTAAAAAAGATCTGTTGAATAGAGATTAACTTGAGGGTGACGTCCAAAATGTTACATTTGATATTATTGGTCTCTATCGGATTTGCCATTGTTTTGAGCCTATGAATTGTATGTCTGCTACTTCAGTGAGTGTTCCATCACTGAAGGAACTCAGATAAATGATTTTCGTGTTGAGGTTTATGATCAGCACTCCTGCACTTGACCCAATAACGGCATAATCTTGAAACAACGAGAAAGTTACTGATCGCTGAGCAGACATTAAGAAAAGGTCTTTGATAATCAGTCATCAGATACTGAAGAGGTTACTGCTATTCGCACAACAGTAGTTTACAAACATGATGAAATTATTACCAGTTCTTTGCTGTTAGAGCCCAAAAGAATTCTTAATGCATTTAAAAAGTCATATTAGGAGATGAGTTTGTGGCTTTTCCAGCTAATTCAAATTTCTTTTCTGGCTTTCGTTATTAAAAAGATCAAAAAAGAAACTAATTGGATTATGTGAATTGCACCACCGAGTCAACTGCACTTATCCCTTCTCCATCTAAACCTGCGTGGAATATTAGCTAATGATATGATATTCGAAAACTACAGGAAACTAAACTGAAAATCAGTTTCAGAAAAACGATTTCTTTAGTTTGATTGACATTGTAATTGAGATTAACACGCTCATCTAAGAAATCAAAACAGAATGTATGATATAGTAGTAGCTATTCGTCTAGAACTAAGTGTTCTCAAGCACCGAGTTTGTAGTTTAAAAACGCATGCATGTCTCGTTTAATTTGCACACGTTTACAGTGGATCTTCGATGTGGATGACAACATTCAAGACAAAGACCTGAGATTGTCAAGGACTCTCAACAATAGCATTGGCTCTAAGTTTACAGTGAGTAGAAAAATGACCCGAAGTTAGAGGATTCCGAGTTGAGTGAATCTTGCAAAAATCCATCATTGACCACTACTAAATTGCGTGAGAAATATCAGTACCGGGCTTACTTTGCCTATTAAAATCGGTAGGATGATCAGTGTTCCTGATGGCACGCTAATACGGAAATCTGTACAAAAACTCTGCGTTCAAGGTATATGTTTTCTTAAGATCTACATGAATTCTTATTACACAACTTTCAAACCATTTCTAAGATACAAGCCATTTGATTCAAGCCCGGTCAGTTTAAATCTGCAACATAGGAGAATAAAGGGAAATGACAGCGAAGACGGCGTGTTATTCGTGTGGGCATTTTGCTAAATTATCGCTGCAAGACTTCTGGCGAAGGATTGCACTTAACATTTTGCTTTTTTCTAAGACAAGTTCCACCACTCCAGTAAAAATTTAGCTCAATCTTCCCTATCAATTTTCTCTAGCTAATTCGGGCTAAAATGCAAAGCTATGACTGCAAGAGTAAAAGTTATTTCCAAACAGCTAGTAACGTCAGTTTCACCAAAGTTCCCTTCATTTCGTTTTTACCCGACATAAGTGCACTAATATCATCATCAGAAACGGCAATCATGATTTTGGTTATTTGTAAGAGACACCATGAACAGATGAATCTTTGATTTATAGAAATGAGTAACTGAACAGCAAAAGCTGATGTTTTCAAATAAACGCAAACAAACAAACAAACTACTGATGCTAAAATACTTTTAAAATCTAATTTCCAAGCAAATAAATTTTTAGCTTAAAATAACTCATAACTTTTATTATCCTCTTTCAATCTTTCAACTTAAACAAGAAATTAGACTATGAAGAATCGCAAAAAAATCAAATGATCGTCTAGAAACTTCAACCAAGTTTTATGACTCAAGCTCTTGACAGATGCAATACATTTTTAATTTCTGCTGACGGGTGAACGTGGAGTTACTTTTCAAAAGATACTTTTAAACTTTGCAAATTTAATTATACTTCCCTGGGAGATCTGAGCAGATAATGGAGCAGTCAATCACAAGGCGTCATAATTACTGAATTATTTTGGCTAAAGTGGCAGTAGACAGTCTAAGCCTTACAATGTATTTGATTGAGTTCAAAACGGTTGCGATAAGCTTTCTCCACGCTTTGTTGCTCTTGGTCGGCAGAAAAATTGCTTTGTTTCCAAAAAATTCTGGTTCTCAGGCAGCACTTGCACTAGAGCCATTTTCAATTGAATGTCAAAAGTGATCCGAGGTTGCATTGGTTTTATTCTACATCGCTCTTTTATTGGCCCAAAAAACTCGAGCCACTCTCTCCACCAGTCAGGCTAAAACCAAGTCACCTCCGTTTTCCCGCTCTTTGGACAGTTTGCTTGTTTTAGTTTGAGCCCTCGTGCTCATTGGTTCCTAAGGGTACTTTTCTCTCTTCCGACTGGTCGTTATGAAAATTTGGGGTTTGGTGCCACAACATTCAATCGAATAGCGCTCTTACTGAAACCAAAAGAACTTCACAATTTTCACAAAGTAAAGGCAAAGTAGTTTTAACGTAATTTTTCTTTATTTACACCAGACACTTTTATCGGAAATAACCTTGGTCGCTGCCATCATGTCAGAATGCTATAACTTTTGACTTAACCGAAATTTATGTGCTATGAAGTGTGAGTTACCTTAGCTGTACCGTCACTTGAGTATACTGAGTGAATAGTGTTCCCAAATGCATGTGCGGTAATTTAATCTTTGACCTAGTAACTTTAAATGGTGACAAAACCTATTTCGCTCTCTCTCTGGTGCAGGTTATCAAAAGTCTGAACTCTCGTCAATCTGTGCAAACTGAATGGGTGGGTGATGGAAAACCGTTTCTTTCAAATGTGGGTCGATACAAGGTAAATGGTGAACTACCAAATTTTAAGGTCTCAAATGCATTTTTGTCATTTCTATGCTACTGTATACTGTTTCAGGTGTTATAAAGTAACGTTGTTTTAGATTCTCTTTCTAGTAAGGTAATTGGAAATTATACCGAGCACACGCAACAGAGCTGAAAAACGTCTGCGCCTGTCAGACCGGCTTACCTGTGAAACCATAGCAACACTATACAAAACTGGTGGAAGTTTTGAAAACCTTGAGAAGTGATGTGGTTTTCCGCCCAGCCTAAAACCTAAGTAAAGAGGTTAATCACCGACCATTCTTAAACAGAGGAACTAAATATATTTTGCGCTAAACAGTTTTCCCTTGCGTACTTGCCGGAATTTGGCAGTAAACTCTGTATTTCGTTGCAAAAATACATGTAGTTGGGATGCAGTGATGTCAATGCTAGCGTTGGGCGGTAATCGTCGATATTTTCTGTTTAAGTTTGTCAAAAAGGCGTCTGTAGTGGACAAAAGATATTAAGTCTTTCAATCGTTTTTCCGAAGTTACGGCCAGGTTAATTGATGTATACGTTGCTATGGATCAACAAGCGTAATTTTCTCATTGTCGAATATGTGGATGTCATTCAGTTGCCACTACATACCTACGGTACTCAATAACGTTTACTCGACGGAACTAGAAGGTTACCGTTCAGAGTGTCATTAATCGAAGACAATATCCTTAAATATTTTTTTACGATTTTTCTTTGGTTTGCGTCCTCAGGGAGAATTGGTGGCCATTAAGAGGCTTCATAAGGACTCCGTACACCTGACACGTGACATTTTGATAGAGATGAAAAAAGTGAGTAGGTGACATTCAGGCTTGATGCGCTAATTGCAATAACCGTGCCATAAAGGTCAGATATCCTTTCGATTGGCACTTCCACTCCGACGACCCTTTCAACTAAAGAGAGTTTTAATTATCCGTTAAATATTGAAATCAAACCTTCCGTCGTGGACTTATGTCCCGGGTAAGTTTGGCTTCTTTTGATAAGTTTACGGTTGAGTGGAAGTTTAGCTCGCTTGGCAAATACAAGTATTGCTGGTTGAACTGGTTTTCTCCGTTTCTACGCTCAACACAGCGAGCAGTTAAGTCAAATGAGTTGATAATGGGTACTGGCCACCGAAGAGAGATTCTATAGCCATTGTTTTGAGCATTAGACCTTTTCCGCTCTGACAAAAGGCAAACGCTCGAAGCTTCAGCTTTAGAATGTCTCTTTGGTGGCCAATTTACATCATCATATCAGTTGATACAACCAAATATTCTTATAACACCCCACTACGAGGCAGTACCACAGTCTCTTTAAAGCCTAACCCCCTTAATTCATTTGGGGAGACTGTGGGTTAAATTGATGTTTTACAAAAGAAAAATTATTTATGAGGCTAGCCAATATCCAACAGAGGTCCAAACTGGTATAAATATTTATCATTTTTAATGAAATGAATCATAAATATCATTTAAACACATTTTAGGTGTGTTAGTATATCGTCTGTGCAGAAAAAAAGGGTAAAATTATCCGTTCCGTGGTGTTTCCTAATTGTCAGGTACGAGATATTGTCCACACAAATCTCAATCCTTATATCGGAGTGTGCATCGCATCCCCAAATGTCAGCATCATTTCCCATTACTGCTACCGTGGCAGCTTAGAGGTGAGGCATCAGTTAGACAATATAATTACGAGAAAAATTTAACATAAACGATCTCATAACGGTGAAGGGGAGAACCATATTTCAATTCTGGTACTTAAAATCCCCATAGCCACGAACAAGGTAAATTAATAAATTTTGCACTTAACGGGCAACCAAACTTTACGTCGCAAAATTCGTTGAACAATTAGTCGGTAAATTATTTTCACTTTCCATCAATTTAATAATTTGTTTGAAACAGAAGCAGTTCATTTTTTCTGCCTTTTCTCGCTGTCAACCGTCCGTGCAATCGATGTTTCTTCTCAGTTTTGACTGATTTCTTTTTTTTTTTTTATTTTCCAGGAAATTTTGGCCAACCAAAATATAAAACTCGACTGGTTCTTCCGAGCGTCTTTTGCTCAGGACATTGCCATGGTAACTGCATTCATTTAACTTGTGATGTCTGAAATTCAAAAGTAAACATTCGTTTAAAATGTCTCAGTTTAAAACATTTAAAAACAGTTACTTTAGCCAAATATATATTGTCAGTGCTCTTTACCTGTTCAATCAAGCCACAATCGCCCTGACGAAGGGCTAACGCTCGAAACCTCAGGTTTTTTACTCTTTTCGGTGGCCAATTTACATTTTCAACTTAGTTGTTAACACTAAATTACCTGCTATACTCTCCCACCGACGCAGCACCACAGTTTCTTTAGAAACTCCCCCCCTTTATTCATAGGGATTTATACAAGTACTTAATTTTGATCTATATTAATCGGCATCATCTTTCGTCAAACATTAGACAACAATGCGTCGCAAATGCCACCCTCTAAGTCCAGACCGAACTCATCTTTGACTTTGGCCCATTTACTAAATTTTCTATAAGTTAGCGCTGACTATTTTCGGTAATTGAATTTTATCTGGCTGCAATTATTAGTTGTTGAAATTAATAAATCGAAGACGCTCGAAAACTCAGCTCGTCTCATTTATATAATTTAAACATTTTTTCACAGGGGTTGTGGGTTCTACACGCCTCCCCTGTACACGTACATGGTCATCTTAGGTCATCCAAATGCTTGATTGACAGTCGTTGGGTTTGTAAAGTATCTGACCATGGGCTTGGCTTGTTAAAGATCGGCCAAAGAGCACATGAAATCAGCGAACATGCTAAGTACAGGAGTAAGCTTAATCAACTTTTGCCACTTTTTCTTACATTAGTCTAAGAGCTTTTTAAATTGAGATATTATTCTAAGTATGAAGAGTGACAATCACTTTTTCATATTTGCTTTAGAATTGTTCTGGACCGCGCCGGAGCACCTTTGCGAAGATGCCATTCCACGTTGTTCACAAGCGGGTGACACATACAGTTATGGAATTATCCTCAGTGAACTTCTCAGTAGAGAGGAACCATATTCTTCACACTGCGTGGATCCCAAAGGTGACTGAAAGAACCTGCAGCAGGACTTCACCCTGGCTGCGCAATCTAAACATCTTAAAAATAATTTCCTTCGTGAAGTCGACCCTGTAGCCAAAAACCGAATTTGGGAGGAGGATGTATATCAATGCAGTTCTATGGAAACACGACGGAGTCTAATTGACTTTCTTAGTCTTTTTAAAATTTTCTATTGAAAGAATACATCAGAGGAGGTCGTAGAAATTGAGAGAAAACAAAGGAGTCAGTAAATTAAAGTAACTGTTGCCAAAACTGGTTGCCATGTTCAAAAGAGATCAAAAACAGATCTACGGTAGCAAGAAGGGCACTAAGAAAATAGATGTTCTAGAGATTATCGCATTTCACTGGCTAACGGATTTTAAATTAAAAGTATTTCAATAAAGAAACCGTAAAAGTTTGCAGTTGTTTGTTAATTGTAATTATCTTTTAAATATTATTTACTCTTTGTTTTTTCTTAAGATATCATCGACCAAGTGAGGAAATGTGTTGTTCCTCCTTTCCGGCCTGACCTACCGAGTGAAATCAGAGACAACGAAGGCATCATCCATTTGATGCAAACATGTTGGGATAACGATCCTTCAATGAGGCCAGCATTTTCGGAAATAAAGTCAAAGTTAAAGTCTCTCAATTGCGGAAAGTAAGATTTATCATGTTAATTCTGACGTTTTAAGTTGTCAGAATGAGAAATCAGCTGATGGTAGGATAAAACTTGAAAGGGCTTTAGATTCACACCAGTTTTTGTTGTTGACATGACCATTTTCAGCATGACATCCGCGCAGAACAACTTTCTTGAGCATAACGAATAAGCACACATGGGAAATGCAACACTGGATTAGTTACTTTGATCATTCAAGTACATAAAAGGGTTTAAGCTCATCGTGGAAGTTTATTTCATCGCCATGAAATGATTTTCAAACAAACCTTTGGGTACTGAATCCTTTTTGCTAACAACGCTTGTCAATGAAACAGGAGATAACAAAAGAAATATTACGTCAATCAAACGAGATAATATGAGAGATCATAGCCTCAGTGAAAACGATTTTTTCCCATTTTTCAGGAATGCTAACATTGTAGACAATATGATACGTATGATGGAGGACTACACAAACCAGCTGGAAAATCTCGTAGACGAGAGAACGATGCAACTAGCAGAAGAAAAAGCTAAAACGGACGAGCTCCTTTACAAAATGCTTCCTAAGTAAGTGTAAGAACGCTTTGCTCATACTCCATTCTCACCAGAGCTTAAACATGTTTTAAAGCTGTTTTCTGCATAGAAACTGCTTCAGCTGATGTTTGTCGACTTAAAATGTAGCACATTGAGTCAGTGGCTACCTGAAACCTGTGAAAAATTCAGTTTTTTAGTTCTCTGTATTTTCATTGTGCTAGTTATTGAGTCGTCAAACATCATTTTAAACGACTTCTATATAGAAAACAAACATAAACCGTGTTTAACAAAACAACTTTTAAAGCTTTGATATAAATTGTAAGGATCATATCATTTCTATAATCGTAACTATCGAAATTTTGATTACAACAACTGTATGTGTAAAACTTATCTATAGCAGTATTAAAATATGTTACCCATATTGTCCAAACGTCTTTTCACGGTTCACGGAAGGTAATGTATGCTTTAATGGAATAGATAGGTAATATTACCCGATATTATATATTTTAAGTGTTACAGCGAATAACAGCCGGAATAACTAGAACAATGAAAATACAAAGCAGCTTTTACTTAAACACTACGTAAAATTAAATTTTTCAGTTTTGTATCGTAAATTTTCGTTCAGTCAAATCTGGCTTAACTAAACATGTTTTGCTGCTGTGAATGTGGCATTAGAAACCCCCCTCCCCCCCCCCCCCCCCGAGTTGAGTATTTAGCATTGGATACAGCCTGTGCTCATTGTTTGACAACTTGCTCCAAAATGAAAAGGTAGGACTGAGATGTCTCACGATCCACGAGAATAAATGTAAGAGCACCCTGTGAACAGGTCAACGCAGTCCACCAAGCCTATGGCACTAGAACTCGTTCCTGTTCATTTAAATAATTTTTTTTTTACAATTGCTTCTCATTTTCTAGACCGATCGCAGAAGATCTTAAGCTGGGAAGATCAGTGACAGCAGAAAGCTTCTCCTCAGTGACCATTTATTTCAGCGATATTGTGGGCTTTACATCAATAGCTGCTCAATGTACACCATTACAGGTAATGGACGCTTTTTCAACCTGTTGTCTGAGAGTGCCAGTTTTTTTCAGTACTACGCCGAAGTAGAGGAGTGGTAAATTTGATAAAGATCGTATCGAATTCTTGATGTTACACCTGAATAATGGTGAAAATTGTTCTTTCATTACTATATGGTTGTTTTTCGCAGGTAGTACATTTTCTGAATGACCTGTACACCTGTTTCGATAATGTGATTGACTCTCATGATGTTTATAAGGTGAGCTCTCTTTTATATTTGACCTGCAACAGGCAGTACGTGTAATTGCTTCAAGCCTGCCCCTTGACAAATCAATCTGTTCAATAAGTCATCTATTGTACAAGTTACACCCTCTGCAATTAATCCTGCTGCTTTTGGACAGCATGTTAAGGAGAGATGTACCTACCTTTCCTTCTGTTTCTTTAACTGTTAAGGTGTGAGACAAATCTTTGTTGTAAAACAATAGGTTGAGACAATTGGTGATGCGTATATGGTGGTATCAGGTTTGCCGGTCAGAAACGACAACAAACATGCCGGTGAGATCGCCACGATGGCGCTAAACCTGCTCAGCTCAACCAGAGACTTTACCATACAACACATGCCAAATAAAAGGCTTCAGTTACGAATTGGGATTCATACAGGTCAGTATCTACGTAGAATATGAGGCTGAGGTATTCGTTAAAATGCTAGAGAAAGCTTAGAGCTCGGCTCGGAGTAAGTACAGCGTACAGTAAGCTTCAAAAAAGCGGGATCTTTATTTTATACATTAACCGTAAGCGAATGAAGCATGGGGTTACTATGGAATCTCGCCAAAGTTACGAGTGTATGTATGAGGAGATGATAAGGTCGTGTGATCTGCACATGTTCTGGAATTTTTCTTAGAAAACAGCGTCACCCTGCGAGTGAGGTTATGAAATGCCGGTCTCTATCAGCTTAGCTTTCTGGTGGCGCGTCGGTTGTGCGTGTATCAGCCAAAAGAGTCTCTAGATCTGAGGTTCGTTAATTAATAGGATTAAATTCGTTTACTTTTTTTTTTACTATGCTTGTTTTGCCGGATAATTTTCTTATAGCCTGTATTGTAAAATGCTAATTTCTTCAGAAGTTGTGGTTCAAAAAAGTGTATTCCACAGAATAAAAAAAGTACGTACAAGTAGAAAACTCGAAGATTGAAGCCTCTCTACTGTTCACAATTACAATTTATGTACCAAGCAACGCCAAAGGGAAAGAGGATACAGATGTTACAAAAAAAATGTATAACAATATATTTTCTGTCTGCTTAAAGGTCCGTGTGTAGCTGGAGTCGTAGGGCTCAAAATGCCTCGCTACTGTTTGTTTGGAGACACTGTGAACTACGCGTCAAGAATGGAGTCTAGTGGACTTGGTGAGTTGTTTTTTTTGTTGATCATGATGCTATGGTTCGGATTTTTTAAAATTCTCTTTCTAAAATATATCTTTTCTTAAATAGATAGGAATTGATCAATTGTAAGGATAATATTATTTCTATAATCGCAACTACCAAAATTCTGATCACAACAACTGTATGTATAAAAACTTATCTATAGCAGTATTAAAATATGTTAATTACCCATATTGTCCAAACGTCTTTTGTCTACGGAACGTACTGTATGCTTTAATGGAATAACAGCGAATAACAGCTGGTGCGATAACAAAGATGATAATAATAATAATAATCATAACAATAGTAGTTGTAATAATGACAATAAAAAATAATATCAACAATGGTAATGATGATGATAATAGGGGTGATAAAGATGATAAAACCAATAATAGCTAGCTTAAAAAATTGTTATCAAAAAAGAGCTTCTTAGTCAGCCTCAACTAGTACAGACGGGCTATTTGAACTAAAAAACAAACGATCTTGAGCAAATCAGTTCGCCAAAGGCCAGCGATGAAAAAAAATAAAATCTGGCGGAAAAAATCCTTATATAGTTCAAACATAATTGACACTTCAGCCTTAAGAATCCACTTGAGCCCAGAATGTAAAGTAGCCTTAGATCAACTTGGAGGCTTTCACCTTGAAGAAAGAGGACCTGTCTCCATTAAGGTAAGTAACTGAGTCAAACGTAAGTGACTTGATTTATAAGCGGCCATGTTATGAAGCTAAGCAATAACTTGTCGTTCTCGAACTAGACATGCCAAAATAGTATCAACAATGACAACAAACATAATGATGTGTAAAATTTCAAAAAAAGTTAGACTGAAGAGTAAAATCTAAATTGTATAAAATAATATGTTCTTTCAGGTATGAGATTACAAAAATAATTGACTAAATCAAAAGAATAGGAAATTTTGATAAAAGTCAGCTAACTTTCCAAAGGAGCACATCAAATTGACTTTACCGTAGGCGCGTATAACGCGTTGGAAAATTTTGTAGAATGAAAGATTAGAAAACATGCAAAACCAATTTAAATGGAAAATACATATTTCCGTGTTAGCACATCTAGGCTTACACACTACATGTCTCCTTACAATACAGCCATGACCTTTGATTTGTTGTTCATGTTGCCGATATGAGTTTTGTCATGGTAGGAAGTCACGTTTCTTCAAAAATTTCTTCCTTACAGGGCAAGGGAACGATAACAACCCATTTTCTGAATGGAAAGGATGGTTTTACGAAACCTCTTCCCGATCTTTGTGAAGCAGCCCCGTTGACCGAACACGAATTTAAATAGCCTTTGCGACGTGTGCCGCATCCTTATGAAGCTACGCTGCGCCCACAAGCTTCGTGTACTCAGTAACAACAGCTAAGAGCATAATGCCTTCTGTTAAAGAAAGAAAGAGAAAGAAGAAAAGGTCCTCGAATTCATTTTAACCATTAGGTAAAATATTAAACCACGACATATTTAATCGGGTGGGTGATAGCAAGATGCTGATTACCCCAGTATTCTATGACACGTACAATAACCGTTACAATTTCCTCAACTGTGATTGGTGCATTGGCTGCTTTATTCTCAACTAATCATTCTGCACAGTTGTAATCAGACTGTGTAATTGGACGGTTGCTTGTGATCGGACGCCTACAATCAGACTGCTGAAGCAGCCAATTTTACTTAGTCCACTCAGCTAAATCCACCAATCACAGTATTGATCACAATAACCATAGTGATAACTACTTATCCTGCAAAAAAAAAAAAAAAGAAAGAACTGGGGAATTTCCAAAATGAAGAAATCTTTTATTTGACACAATGTCTCTACCGCATATGTTTGTTCTAAATGTATTTGTTTTTTTCGGAAATTGTAACGGTTATGATTAATTGGTAACGGGACTTCGTGTCGTCTAATTCCGTCTGTAATCTACTCGTGACTGACAACTCGCACTCCGATTTTGTTAATCACTCCTTTGATTACAGACCGAATTGGACTCCACTTGGTCCTATTAGCATTATTGATTGTGTAAACGCAAAACTTATTCGAGATACTAAGCACTGAAAATTTTAATGTCAGAGTACAAATACCGCTTACAGAAATACTAATTAGCTAAAGTTCAACTTTCTAAAGTCTAAATACTGTTAAAACAAATTCAGTGACCCATAAGGAAGTTTTCTTTATTTTGATTGGCTAGCACTTGCTAGCTAGTTGAGTTTCATCGGCTGGTGGCTTTAAGTGTTTAAAATTAATTTGTTGCTTAGCCGTCTGATTTGGCTTGGCTGATTACAGGAGTTTGTACTAGAACAGGTGAAATCGGACAGTTTGGGCTTAAAACAGCTATTTCAGCCACGAATAGGGGTTTTTCATAACCACTGATATTCGAGCATTTTTTAGTTACACAATTTCTGGTTGTTAATTCAGCTCGCCGTCTAAACATTGAGCAGTACACCAGGAAGCCGTCGCTTTAAACATCTTCAACACTAAACCGCTGAAACACTAATCAAAAACTCTACGTTTTATGGTATATCTACTCTTAGAGAAAATGCGTTTTCCTTCACTCTTAATAACAAGCAATTAATCTTTGATATTAGAGTGTTTTATGTATACATATATATTTTTAAGATAAAGTGACAAATAATTTATTTGTAAGTAAAATTAGTAATAAAAGTAAAGTAATTTTCATATACAATTGTAAAAAATAAAGCTGCAGTGAAACCAAACTTTATGAATGATTATGATACAATAACACCATCAAAAACATTAAGATCTAATTGTTCACTCTTAAAACTTTTTTGTTTTCTTTTGTTTTTGCAATCAATCTTTCCCCCTTCCGAGTATAAACCCCGATCGTTCAAAAACATTGAACATAGGTGGCAGTTCAGTACGTATTTTTTTTTACCAGAACTGCGTTTGAAGGCGAATTCCTGGTCTTAAATCTAATTTTCGAAAAACACGTTTGCCTATACAGTTAAAAGCATGTTTATTGATTTAAAGGCGGACCGCATTGCCCCATCGAAATTTTCATTGTGAGCTATCTAGCCATCTAGCCCTCTAGCCATTGAAATCGTTATTATGCCAAACGATAAAGTATCAGCGCTTGTACTTTCGCTCTTTGCTTTTCTTTTAAAATTAAGCCACGATACTTAAAGATTGAGTTTCTAGCGTGTCCAAGCACAACCTGAGAATTGAACTAGTACCAAAAGTTAGCCTCATGTTGCCCAACAAGGCCCCAACAAACAAACCTTGACATTCAAGATAAATTACAGCTTCGTCTGACTGTTTTATCATTGCATTGCAAATTGCTTGATGAAAACAAAATTGGGATTTAAAATGTGTTGTATTTTACTGCAAAACTTAATGAAAAGTCATTCTAAGTATTACAACCATTTTTTCTGAGAGAAAGACCGCGTGTAATTCTGATTGAACATTTCCACCAACTTCCTGATCTGAGATTAAATCTAACAGTCATTAACGCCAGTTCGTGTGAAGGTGCACGCTGTCGTGAGAAGTGTCCTTGATATCGCACTTGTACAGAATTTCCTGGGTTTTTTTATACACTGTATCAGTTAGAGGACCGATTTTTTTTCCTCCAATCAGAAAACTACTGATCGAAAGGGAATACTTACGCTTCTTGACATGTTCGTTAAAACAGAATATGCAAATTATCAGGTAGTGTTAACTTGCACGCAATTGAAGTGTCAATAGAGGAGTTTCATGGTCATGTAGCACTTAGATATTGACGGAAACAGTCACGAATACGCGCTATTAAAACGTCTACTAAATTTTTTTTAAGGTTTCGAGCGCAATGAAACGTGACCAAAATAAAATACTGTTTGTAGTGGGCACCATATAGTGCAGTGTAAATATAAAGCTATAACACCTGCACACCGCCTAAAAATTTGCAATCTTATTTTAAAAGTGAAAAAGTTTCAATAATGAAAGCCTTCAACACCTCACATTCAATGAACATGGAATCCATCTCAGTTCCTACGAGCTTTTACAAACTGCGTTATGAGATAACGAGTTAAGGCGACTGATTACGGGTGGCATTTTAATTACAAATATTAAAACAAAAAATTACCATCTTGTGACAAGCAAAATAGTGAAACCGAGATGAACTAGAGTAGTTCTATAAGGGGATGGACATATTCATTATTATTACTACAAAAAGAAAAAAAGTCATTCGCGAAAATCCATGCGATAAAAATTGCCCAGTTAATCTATAAAATTTCTTTGGATTTTGACAGCTTTGATGAATATTTATTGATTGGGCGATAACATTTAAAAACAGGATTCGATATCGTTAATTCATTCGTTGTCGAAAACTCAATGCTGCCTCGTGATCTTGTCGGCGGATTTTGCAGAACGGCCACGGTGAAAAAGGGAAGAGAAAAAAATGGACAACTCATGCAAAAGTGAGTTTAAAGAGCTGAACTTGGCAGCCAAGATAATTTTGTCATCATGGTATGGCCTTGCAGGTTTAGCGGCCATTATTGGTAACGCGATTGTGTTGTGGTTGGTCGTTCGAAACGAGTCTCTCAGAACAATTTCCAACTTGTTCCTCGCTTCTTTGGCAGCCGCAGACTTTGTAGTAGGACTTGTAATAGATCCAGTCTGGATTTTCACCAGATGTGTGGGATATGATGCAAATAGTCACGTGCAGACGTATGGTGAAGTTATCGATTATCTCTGGATCCACACAACAGTGGCCACCACGTTCAACTTATGCTGTGTTACTATGGACAGGTATCTGGCGATCCTCTATCCTCTCCGCTACCAAGATATTCTCACCAAAAGGAGATGTTACATACTCATTGTCACTATTTGGTTCATTTCTTTCATTCTCCCGTGCTCCAGGTTCTTTGTCAAGGATGGTTCAGTGTCACTGTGGTTATCATTTACAATCATCACAGTTCTAATTCCCATGATGATCATCATATTTTGTTCTGTCAGAATATTGAAAGCAGCCGCAGAACAGTCGAAAAAAATTAGAAATAACTACACAGTGCAGAGTCAAGAGGCTCTGAGAAGAGGAAGGAGAAACTCAAAGGCGGCTTTGACAATTGGCATTGTGGTGGGACTCTTTGTTGTCTGCTGGTTACCAAGTCTAATCACATCTTTGGTGAATTATTTTACCCCGCATCACTGTGGCCTGACCAGACAGTTGTTATACTACACAGTGTGGTTATCAGTGGAAGCTCTTGCTTTTACTTCGTCAGGAATTAACCCGTGGGTGTATTGTTTACGATATGACGAATTCTACAAAGCTCTTACTCGTACTTTTCCTTGCGTTAAAAGACGCAATTTAGAAGAAGCTCTTTCTCATCTGAGAGAGAGAAAGCAGAGCGACATGTAAGGAGCTTAGTCTCAGGTGGCAGTTTACTGTATTAAATGCCTTTACCACTCAGGCTTGGACGGTTAAACAATCTAGATAAACCTTTTTAAGCGTCAATCTCGATTTGATAAAGAGATACGGTGTATCCAAAGCTTTCTCCTAAAGTATGTGTTTAGAAAATAAAGCTATGGCTTGTAAAGGTCATAATCAATTTATGTCCATTCCTATCCTCGTTTTTTTTCCTTCTTAATTTGAAAATATTAGATGTTTCATAACTTGTTATGCAGTTTACATTAATTGTGAATTATAGATGGTAATTACAATTGTTCGCACCTGAATTTTTTTGAAGCTTTTGAGATAAAGAACTTTAATCCCACGATGAATGAAGGCCTTATGGCTACCAGGGGATTAGACTTACTCTTAAGAGAGGAAGTCAGCATCCATAGAACAAATTTGAAATATTGTGGCAAGTCGCCCAAAATTCGTTTTCTCTCCTACTTTCATATTTCGTAGCCCAATTTGTTCTAATAATTGTGGAGTAGTTTTTTTGTGAAGATATATTTTAGTTTTCGAGAAATGCCCTTTCTCGTTCGGCCGCTCAAATATGCAAATTTTCACTGTGAATATTACCCGAGTTGTGTGACCTCATGTGACGAATGTACTAGACTTACGGTATTTCTGTGAACATAATCCTTTGTTTTATCATCTAAACTTAATCCCCTGTCGTTATTGAAGCTGGCAAAGAGATATTTATTTTTTGGTGAATATTTTGGTCCGACATACTTTTCCTATGTCGAAAAGTAGCATCAAAACAAAGACAGTTTTAACAATGACCGATATGACAGAATCTACTGAGCTTCAAGCTTTGATAAGACCAAAGGATGGTTATTAAGTTACTGTAAAAATTTCTTTGTGTATTTGTGTTGTTCTATCTTGAGACGAACTCAGAGTCCGGCAAAATTTACTTGATAGCGACTATGAGATATACATGGTGCGCCTACTTGTCGCCACCGTTAATTGGCATAAATGACTAAAATTTGTAAAAAAAAGTCTAACATAACACTCTTACCTTGTTTATTCATGATTTTATTAGCCGTTTCGATTATTATATTATGCCTCGATATTACTTTTTGACAGGAGCCCAGGTTTTGCGTTGTGTTTTCCCTTACCTCATTAATATCATAAGCTAGTCACGCAGTAATTGATACCGACACAAGTGAATATTTAGCATGTATAAAGATTTTTGTTTACGTTGAATTGAAAATATTAAAATCTGTGCTTTCTTCACTAATCGTTGTTTCAGCAGCAGTGAAGCAGTTAAAAGTGGGTTGTTGCTTCAACGCTTCGGAAATTTTTAGTATTCAGACAGGCGAGCAAAGCGTGATGCTCCGGGAATAAAGACTTTTAGGGGCCTTTTTGTACAAGAACGAGTTCATACTGGTTGCCACATAATAACCAGCGTAAAATTTATTCGAAACGAGTCATTTCTGAGAGAGTTTATTGGGGTTTTCATTACAGAACGAAACACTCATTCTGGACGACCTTTTCTACCAGTGCAATGTAAACGCAGCACGGCTCTCATATTTGTATGAATCCTCTGTAGGAGCGAGGGAAGCATTGAAAAAGACAGAAAAGGATATAAACACTTGTTTTTACTGGCTAATTGTTGCAACTCCCACACGGATAAGACTTGAGTACCTTTTATAATTTTATAGCGGTCGTTTTCGAGATTCCAGGCGTGCGCCCCCGCCATCTTATGTAAAGGTCCTCGAGGGTGCTGATACTTGCAGCACACTTGACATTTAGCAAGGACAAATTCTGATGTGATTTTGGCGAAGAGAAACAAGTTTTGTCAGCGTCTAGTTGCTAGTGCGGAAGGGCCCTTCACCACCGTGTGCATAACTACGCGTCCCCCCAGACGGCGGAAAGCCAACAAAGTGTTCAGACATTAGTTCAGAAAACTCCGCCTCTGTCTGATTTTTGGTAGCCTATTGACCAACTCCCAATCGAGACTTAAGTCTGACGTCACGCGTAATTTTGCTCACGGTGGTAAGTAGCCTACTTACCGAAGCCAGATTGTACGAATTTTCCAGACATCTTGAGTAATATCTGTGATACACGCTTGCCAATTCCCCGATCAGCTTTTGGAATCGACTTAACCCTACCTTTACCATGGCCGAACATTTCTTGTGGCACCCTACATCTGCTATTGGAACCACGATTCCACCCAACACCGAGATTTGATTTGTGAGTGAGGCAATTTGTAAAATCATCGATATCTTTTGGTGTCTCAAAGATGCCGGTGTCCCAGCGGATTTGGACCCCCTAGATTTGGACCCCCCGGTCCAAATACGCTAGCGGATTTGGACCCACTTCCGCGGATTTGGACCCCCCAACAAAACTGAGTGAAAACATCGTCCTTAACGTTCTAGTAAAAATGGATGATACTTTACGTTCCAGTGCGTACTAAGGTATGTTTTTCATTCAAAACATGCGTATCGTTAATGCATACGAACTGGCATCCCGTCGGATGTTTCTTTTGACCAAGGGAAATTGGGCAAGAGTTCAGTTTAATATCATGAGAAAGGTCGTTTTTGAACCTTTTCCGCGATAGTCGAACACCACTAGATTCAACAGGAGACAAACGTGTGACACTAATTTATTTTGTCATTGTTCAATGCCTGAGTGTTGGGACGACATGGTACGATGCGAGTTGTGCGAGGAATGGTTTCACATGATTTAAGACTACCCCGGAGGGCGAGTGGCTGTCTGCAGATCGCCAGACTCTAGACGTCTTCGTAATTGTTAAGGTGTTATTTCGGATCCCTCAACAGTTAATAATCGTTAAAATTAGAAAATAAGATTGATTTCGATGTAATAGTCTCCACTTTTGTTAAGACGTTGACATTAATGTTGATTTGCATCTGAAAATAAGCTGAGAGTTCCAATAGTTCAGAATAGAAACATTTTTACTTATCATAGGCTTTACGAACGACTTGTAGTAGGAGTAGCACAGGACGAAATTGCAAGAATCCTTAAACGGAAACGTGGCAGAAACATGTTAAACCGTTCTGGAAACACGACGGATAACCTGTGTTTCCGTTACCGGTTTCGTGACGTTTTCTCGCGTTTCCGTTGCTGCGTATACAACGGAACCGGACCACTTTTTGTGCATGTTAAACATAACGGAAACATGGAGTTGCATGTTTCCGCCACGTTTCAGAAATACGGAAACATGTGATTCCGTCCTGTGTAGTTTCTTCGTTCTTGTTCAGAAACTGTTTAATGTTATTATTTTAGAACATCAGACTGAGTTATTTTTGTGACTGGACGCAATAGTCTCCACTATTGTTATGACGTTTCGTATCAATGTTGATTCGCATCAGAAGAAGCAAAGATTTATCGTAACAATTTCAATTGTTCGAATGCAGTAGTTTGTTTACATCTGATTCTTACGTATACTGTACGACTCGCTATAATAAATGCGGTAGAATTGGAACGAAATGGCTCGTTTTTTCTTTTACCTTTATTGAGGAATGTTGTGTTGTGATTGAAAAGAACATCGACAAAAAGCTTGCAAATAGAATTAGTTACCAAATGCGATACAAAGGATGCTTAAAAAGAAAGTTTGGTAGGAGGCTCCAAATCTGCGAAGGGGATCCATATCCGCTAGCGGATTTAGACCGGGGGGGTCAGTATCAGTATGTAGCTTGTCAATCAAATTGACTATTGTAACCATACTTTGACTTTAGCCGGCAAAGGAATCATTGATGGATCTGGACATTTTAGTTTTCTGAATGCAGTAATTCCTGAAAGGTTTTTCTAGATGTCATGCAAAGAGGGAAAAAAACCCATCTCTTGGTATTTCGGAGGTTGATTCATATTTGAATGTCTGTGTCACACTTGTCACGCAACTGATATAATAAGATAGAGAAGATATATAAACTGGAACTCAAATGTGGTAGAGCATAGTTAACGTGATCATCGAAACAGCTGATAAAATCATAAATAAACAAGGTGAGAGTGTTATGTTAGATTTTTTTGCAAATTGTAGTGATTTATGCCAGTTAACAGAACAGCATTTGTTTAAACACCTCTCTCACAGATGAATATCACTCTTTTGAATTAATGAATTTTCACCTACGCATGGTGCGCTATGTAAAAATTCTGCTTGTCTATCGACCTCCTGGCTCGTCAACATCGTTGTTTTTAGAGGAATTTTCTAAGCTTTTGGAACATATTACTGCCGATCTACGACATAAGCGATTGTTAATTGTTGGTGACTTTAATATACATGTCGACAATTCCAATGATGCTACCGCTAGACAATTTCTGGACTTGCTGGACTCCTTAGATCTCGTACAGCATGTCAGAGAAAAAACACATGCTAACGGACACACTCTTGATTTAGTAATATCTAATGCAATGGATCATTTTGTTAACGACGTTAAAACAACTGATCCTGTCATCTCTGATCACTTGGCTGTTCATTCAACTCTACACCTAGAAAAGCCCAGATTTGTAAAGAAGGTTGTCTCTTCTCGAAATCTACGCTGTATTGATATGAATTTTTTCCGAAGTGATATTGAAAGTTCTGTTCTTCTTCAACTTCAAGATGATCTCCATGCAGTTGTGAATAATTATGATGAAGTCTTACGATCACTACTGGACAAGCATGTTCCTGTGAAAGAACGAGTTGTCACTGTCCGTCCATTTGCACCCTGGTACACAGTTGAAGTCACTGCTGAGAAGCGGAAACGAAGACAACTTGAACGTAAATGGCGAGCATCAAGACTTCCTGTTGACCGCGTACATTATGTACACCAGTGTAACGTTGTGATCAATCTGATTAAGTCTCTTAAGTCGGAGATATTCGTCTATTCATCTCGTTTAAAGAAAACTCTAGTAATCAAAAATTTTTGTTCAAAACTGTTCAAAAGCTACTTCAAAAGCCAACTGTTAACTACTATCCACCCTCCAAAAACGACCGTATGCTTGCTGGTGAATTTGCTACCTTTTTCACTACTAAGATTGATACACTACATAATGATCTCCTTGTTAAAAAGAAAGCTCTTATTTACTCTGCTGATTGTGTCACTGATGAGGTACTCACAATATCTTCGACTAAATTTTCAACTTTTACTGAGATGAAGCTTGATGACATCAGGGAACTAACTGCAACACTGTTCTCGAAGTCCTGTGTCTTGGATCCATTACCATCCTCTATTATCAAACAATGTATATCTCTTTGCCAGCTTCAATAACGACAGGGGATTAAGTTTAGATGATAAAACAAAGGATTATGTTCACAGAAATTCCGTAGGTCTAGTACATTCGTCACATGAGGTCACACAACTCGGGTAATATTCACGGTGAAAATTTGCATATTTGAGCGGTCGAACGAAAAAAAAATTTTTTCTCGAAAACTGAAATAAATTTTTACAAAAACACTACACCACAATTATTTGAACAAATTGGGCTACAAAATATGAAAGTAGGAGTGAAAACAAATTTGGGTGACTTGCCGCTATTTGTTTGATGCATGCTGACATAAGCTATTAAAGTTTCTTTTTTATTCTTTATTATGCTGTTTATATATTGTAATCATTCTGTACAACGCTATAATTATCCTAAATATGAATACTGCTAGTTCAATATCCTTATGGCGGAATATGATTATGACTCTGACATAGAGTTGAAATATTGTATCTTCGCATTAAATCTTGTGTGAACTAAAATTTATTAAAACTTATGAACCTAAAGCTTATTTTCACTATTGCTCAAGTAGTGTTCATTACTGCGAAGATCACTTTCATATTCACTTCTTTATCCGCAGTTCACATATATGATCTTCATATATTCACAATAATTTAAAACTTACAGCTTTGCAATGACGTCCATTTTTACCCTCGCCTTTTACCTTCTTTATTCAAAAATGTGAGATGGTCCTGAATTCTAAAGTCAGTTCTTTTGTAAAGGTACTTTATAACATTTGCATCAAAAGGAAATATAAAAACCTTCTCAATTATTTACAGGTAAAGTTTATTTTAGATACAAATTACGGAATATCATTCATAACTAATGTCTAACCGCTCCATCAATTGTCACAAACAATTTCACTATCCACTTGATAGATGGATAGGTCAAAAAGCGTGAGTCTGACTCGGCTTTTCCCACCTTCCCTCAAACTTCACACGTCAGTTTTTATGGTAGGTCTTAATAGTTTTGTATGCTGACTTTTTCAATCGTTTCCAAAAGCAAGTGAGAAAATAAAGTAGTAGTCAAAGGAAGAAATTATTATCTCTATTACTGAAAACAACGCGCAAGAGGAGGTCCGTAAATACATTGGTGAAACTTCTGTCGGGGTGTTGACGTCTTCATGGCGTAGATCGAGGCTAGGCCGAAAAAAGTATGGATATCGGTTGGGTCTTGTTTAAAAGTGGAGATTAAAGAAAGTCGCAGACGAGGGGAGAGACCATGTCTTCTCTGATGTTAATTTTCATTTCTTGGAAGTCGGGATACACCATGCGACGAGTCGGAGCGACAGGCCTCTGGAACAGGCTGATTCAATTGTTCTACCAAACATTTCCCTGGGATGTATTGCAGGAAAAATTCACTGAGACAATTCGCCTCGTGCAGCATGAAGGATTTTTCGCCAAAACGTCATAACGTGACTCGACGTAAATTGTATTTGCAAATTAGAAAAGTGACGGCAGTGTTACAGCTGTTTTTTGTTTCGTATGTGTCTACCTTCACGAATGTTGAGGTGAAGCAAAAGCTATGCAATGATATGTATTAATCAAGACCATAAGAACAAGAAATTACATCCCCACAAAATTTAGGGACTTTCGAGCATCAAAATGTCGAAATAAAGTATAACTTTCAATAGAAGGTTTTCAATATGTCCTTGGTTATTTTAATTATTATAAGGACCTTCGGGCACCAAATAATAGAAATAATGAGGAGTAAATTTGAATGGTTGGTGTTTAATGCAAGCTACTAATTTTTACACTTGTTAAGTTCAAAAAAACGGTAAAAAAATCTATTTTTTTCAGGTCCTATTTTCAACTACTCGTTTCAGTAGTGTTCTTAGCGGCGAGGATCTCTTAATTTCGTAATTACAAAGTTTCTTCTTTACGCAGACTTTCTTCACAAAGAAGAATATAATATAACATGGGATTACGTCTTCGTCTTTTAAAAGTCCTGATATATCTGGTGAGTATTTTTATTCGCGATATGTTACCACCTACGTGGTAGAATGATCCTAAAAAAATTATCCGTAACACGAAACTACCGGACCATCTTTTATTGACGTTCCAACTTTTTAATTGTCACATTTTCTCGTAGAGTTGTAAATATCCTGACACTTCGGGAGGGTCACCAGGTGAGAAAAACGTTTTATGGAACTATATTAAAGATAATAAAGGAAATACATGTACTGTTTAAGGCGCAGTCTCTCTAAAAGCGGTCCGGTGCACTTCGGTTCGAAAAATTTATTTATTTCAAACTTTTCCCATAAATCTGTGATTGAAACCACCTTGGTTTTTCAAAATTTTGCAAAATACACAACTGGTAGCTGTCACACTCACAGCCAACGGCTGTATGAATAACATCAAAGTCAGAGTTACATTCCTAGATGCGAGTTATTTCACAGGGAATCGACCCTTGATGTGCTAACACAGTACAAAGAGACGGAGACCTCTAATACATGAACTTGGGGTAGTCGTGTCATCCACCAGGCGCAAATATAGGATTCGTCAAAGGTGAAGCGCTATGCCTCATAAGAACTAATTCTTCACTCTCCACGTTTATTCAAATAATAAACTCAAAAAGCACAGCAGATCAATGACTACTAAGGCAATGATATACAGACTATATATACAGCTATTAGCCTGAGACTCCTTCGAGTGCCACATCGAAGATAGCATTACTTACACATTGCGGTCCAAAAAATCGAACGGGTAATTGTGCCGAAATGATTGATTGCCTCAAGGAAAGACAGCGTTGTAGCAGTGGATGATCAATGCTTCGAATGAACCAGACACAAATCCTTTTGAATGTACCAGTTCTGATGTCGAGGAAACATTCGACATTACATCTTTTGGACTCGGATAATGAAGAAGACAGTAAAATAAAAATTGAGTGACCTTTATTCACTTTATTTATTTCGTGTATTGCTGTAGTATTTATACATGAATATTGTGAAATTGAACGCGATGCAAAAAATGACTTTCAGACAAGCACTATAACGTTTCTATTTTTTGAAAATATAATGGTCAACTAAAAAGACTTAAATTTGTTATTTCGTAATATGTCGAGACCATTACGCAATGACGATTTTACAATAGACCTTATACAGATAAACTCAGAGACCGACCAGGCTGAGAAGAAGGTATGGGAATCTTGCTTTCCTATAATGCGGAAAATCGCACTTACTAGAACCACTCTTATCCTGTGAAAAACTTTAGACGGTGATCTTCGAGCCAAAAAGGAAATAACATCATTATCCAGCAGAGCCTCATTTGCATCGGATTCTTTCAAGCTGTCCACGCCGGCACTTTCTCTGGATTCGCTCATCTCCATGGTTCCGGCATTCAAACAAGAACCTCGCTCTGATACAAAGTTTGGTCGGACGGAACACCAAAAATAAACTAATATGGAATTCCTTCGGAAGGCACTCTAACACTCTGCTACCGATAATTCATCGCATCGAAAAGAAAACTTGGCTCATGCTAAAAGACTAATTAACAAAGGTAACAAAAGCGACGAAGACAAGCAAAAACGAAAGTCACGAACAAAGACAATCACATATTAACTTGTAATCATGGCGCCTACAGAAGTTTTTATTGTTGTTGTCGCATGATGTATGCCACCTGATAGCACTCTTTGTCGATAACTGAGGCGCTACACTTAGTCTTTTTAACAGTTTCCATCAGTGATGCAAAAAACAGCTGTCACTGCACGTGAACGTCACCTAATGTACTTATTGTAGGTTTTGAAACTCTTTACATGCAATCAATTTACAGATTGCTTCAGTAATCCTGTCGGTGTTGCTGATCCCAGTGTCATCTCCAATAATCAGATAAAAGCGCGTTCTGAAAGCAATGGTTATAGCCAAGCGTTTTACGGTCGATTAAACGCTAAGTACGGTAATGGTTGGTGTTCTAGTCTGCCTAACAGTAACAACGAATGGCTCCAGGTTGACATCGGAATAATAATTCAAGCATGTGGTCTTGCTACCCAAGGGGACAAAGAATGGAATTTGAAAGGCAGATGGGTCACAGCTTTCAAACTATCTTATTCCTTGGATGGAACAAACTGGGAAACTTACCGGAATGAAACTGGTGGGGAAATGGTGAGATTTAAGGAATAGGCTTTTTCATTATTTAACCTAATAGGAGAACGAACAGCGTTGACAAAACTTGGATCGGACCGGTTCGGATCACGAATCTGATCACAGATCGGATCACGTGTTTATTTTTCATTTCCCTCGCGGCCTCACAACTTGCTCAGGCGCTCCCCGGGAAACAAAACTGCTATCCACGTACACTAGTAATTACAACTTCGCATGTAAAATTGCCTATTTAATAAACAACAAATCCCAAAGCAAGCTCGAGTTAATGCTTCAATAGCGTCTAGTTTGTTTTGTTTTCCTTTGCTGTTTTGGCTTTCGGAAAAAAGTTAATTTTCAAGGATTTTCATCCCTTTTAAACGAATTAATATTCCATGCTTTACATATTTGTATCAAAGGAATTTCAGAGGAAAGGAAGTAGTTTGATAATCGACCAGCACAAGTTATCACTGCCAGTGTATGCAAGATACTTCCGATTTCATCCAACCCAGCGTCACAAGCACAACTGCCTCAGAGTTGAGATTTACAAAGAAAAAAGTGAGTGAATAATGTAGAGTTACTCAAAATACCAATACCGTTTTTCCAAAATCATGAATACAAACAGGTAGCTTGGCAAGAAGCGGGAACCTAAATGTTTTAAACTTCAGCATATGCTATTACATCATCACTAAAATTATGGTAACAAAAGACAACGAGAACTGATAACGTCCCATTCAAAATTTTCAGTCAAACTTCGAGATAATTCAAAAAAAATCATTAAGGAGGCGCGATTGTCATCTGAAAAGGTGTTTTAAAAACAGTTAAACATAGAACAGTTTGTATTTGATAGAATCTAGGGTTTCCAGTAACTGCGCCCGTAATATTTACAGGCCTTCAACCCCTGAAAAAGAAGGTCAACCGAAAAGAAAACATCGTGGGAAAGATTGCCAAATGGCGAAAGATTCGAAAGTCAACGCATGCTCAGACACGATCTTGGCGAAGTTCTGTAACCATTAAGTAAAGTTTTGCAACAAAGAAAATAGAGATCTTTCTAGTAAGATTTATCAGGTTTCATGCGGTGGAATTTCCTAAGATTTACCGTAACGTTAAACATATTTGTGCCCTTCCTCGTGCCTTTTATTAAAAAAAATCATGACTAAATTTGAGATGGAGGAAGAAAACGCAAAATTTCAAATAGCGTAGAAACTGCCTTCATAACCCCTATTTTTTTCGGCTTTTAAATGATCGCAAGACAATTTTCACAAATTGTGAAAATTTTGAGAGATTTCACTGGAGCAAATTGAAGAAAATCAGAGGCAAAGCCAAATTATCGCTGACGAGCGCCTGCCTTCGTGAAGCCTTACCTTAATAACGAAAACCATTTGATAATATTCACCACATCAAACGAGTCCCAAACGTGCCCATTGCCTTTAGTTGGCATTTTAGTGAACTTGAAAAGCGAGAACATAAAAATTTTCAATAAAAACATTACGCTGGCGCGCGCGCCAACATTGAGCAAAAACCCCATGGAGCCCCCTTAAACTCAAAAAACAAAAGCGATGTGAGCAAATTTACAGTCGAACTCCCATAAGACCTCTTAAAAGGAGATAATCATTATGATGGCGAGGAGAGGCCTCTCTAGAAATTATTTTAAAAGAGAATTGGTGGACGCATTACTTCTTTTAAAAGGTCAAAGTCCAAAATGTGAGTCGCATGCACAATTAAAACCATATTGTCATCATGCACTGTTTATTCTTACCGAGTTCTTGATATAAGTAGAATATAAAGACAACTTTCATCGAGTAGCTGAACGACTACGAGAACTTTTAATAGAGGTTTGACTGCATCAGCTTTTCGATAACCGTTGTATAATGCTTCCATAGTCACAGTCCCATTCTGTCAGCATATGGAGTTAGGAGTTGCCAATGGATACATCCTGGATAGAGACATCAGTTCGTCCTCTGTCCTAAATACCAACACACCTGCTAAGAATGGTCGATTGAACTACACTGGAAGATCATCATGGTGTGCAGCAACAAATGATAGTCAGCCATATCTACAGTTTGACTTTGAGAAGCTTTATATCATCTGTGCTGTGTCAACCCAGGGAAATTCCCAAGGGGATCAGTGGGTGAAAAAGTACACACTGCAGTCATCCAACGATGGGACCACTTGGACAGACTATCACGAGGCGGGAATTTTAAAGGTTTGTCAATTTCGGGTTTCTGAAAAATAATCAGCTGGTACTTGTAAGACCTTGTAACATCAACTGTCGTTATTAGGATACGATAAAAAAGGTGTCTAAGTTAACTTAGCCTAACATTTCTGCGCAAGCATGATGTGGCTAAAACAATCGTATACTGAGCATATGCATTTCAGAACCAAACTCTAATAATTTTAACAACTAATTATTTACAATGAGGGTCGGGATCCAAGATTAACATAAACAATCTTAACAGTAAATCTGTTAAAAATCCTCTCGCCGCCAAATTTGGCAAAAGAAGCTGAAATAAATTCTTGGATAGGTTGAATCTTTTAAACAGAAAGCAAATTGAAATATGACCTCTTCCTTATTTTAATTACAAAAAGCGAGAGATTCAGTCGAGAAAACCCGCACTTGGTCTTTAAAAGAAATCCTTCAGTTGAAGGAAAAATCTGCAGGAGTTTGCTTGGGTTCGCTTTCAATAGATATACGTTAAATTTTGCTAGTCAGTGATGATGTATGCTATGAGGGGTCCCAATAGGTTTTCGGGATCCGGGATTGGGCTTATTTGAAGGCCAGGATCCGGGTATTAGAGTAAGAAGCTTAAGGGAGCGAAGTGCGGGATTGTTGCTATGAACGGGACACTGGAATCAACAATTGAGAGGCGGGATTCGGAAACCATCACTTAAACCTACAGAGAACTAGGAAGTTCGTTGACGAGAATTTTTAAAGAAATTGATCTACGTGAAGTCCGAAAAAGCCCAGCTTCCCACGCAGCCGTTTTTATGGAATCGTACTTCATTTCTTCCAGCAAACTCGTTTAACCTGATGAGTCGTATATCCACTTTGCACGGTGTTAATTTGCGCAAGAAACTTTGGAAATGCAAAGAGGACAACCTGGTGGGTGGCGTATGATTTTACAAATCCAAAGTCTTGGTATCCTGTACACAAACGTGCCATGATCCTGTCGGCCATACCAGTATTCAAATTCTATCACCTGTACCGATAGCACCATAGCACAAACAGAAGATGAGGGACTGAGCACAAACATTTGGTGTTACGGTGCATCAGATGTAAAAAGTTGAAACTCTCCTGTCGTTCCTCGATCAGAGAAAAATTCAGCTGGGTGAACCACTCAGCTTCGAACTCTCTGACCTAGAGGAGCAGCAAAAAAAAAAACAAAGAGGAAAATGAGATATTTAAGTACGATTCCCCAGCAGTGATGAAGAATCGAATGAGTCATTTCCGGACGACGAGACCGCATGTGATGATGGTCACTCTATCTTTGGAGCGAGAGACTCGTTTTCTCCCTGGAAGATTTTTTCTGCTTCGGAAGAAGTACTCGCTTCAACAGCAGAATTTTTCTTTATTTCCCATGTTATGGAACCAACGGGATTGCCGTCATCTTTTTTCGTTTTATGCACTTGTTGACATTGTTGTTCGTTTTTTTGATACTAACCTGTCTTTACTAATATGTTTATTCGTGATCGAAGTTAAACGGAAGGAAGTAGTTATGATGACTAGTCTACGTTATTCGAGCAAAACTTAGAAAACTTCTAAAATGAACGATGATCGTTTGTGTGAAAAAAGTTAAACTTACACCTTACGGTGAGCAAAGACTTCAATGGATCAATACAGGTTTAGAAAATCACCAGCCATTGAAAAGGTCCTTTTAAGTTGAGGAATGAATCAAAAAACCAAAATTTACGATCGGGATCGGGATCGGCCGGTATGAACGGTCAAGAAATACAGGATTGAGATTAAATTTAAGTTGGGATCGCGGGATTGAAGAATCTTATTGGAGACTCTCTGATATTTCTTTCATTTTCAGATCTTTCCTGGAAATTTTGACCGAAACACAATAGTAACAAAACATTTGTGCAGCGGGATTGTGGCAAGACATTTGAGCATCATTGCTCACGACCACCACGACCACTGTTGCATGAGGATTGAGATATTTGGAATACCACTGGCACGGGGTAAATTGTACTCTATGTTCATATCGGCTGGATTTGCTTGGTTAACACTCCGCACTACAATCAGAAAAGAAACCATACCTTTTCACCCTACGTTGATATCCCTATGAGTTTAGAAATACGTTGTTTAGTAAAGTTGATTAACTAATAAACGATTCTGTCTTTTAACATGTTTATATCTGCTTAAAATTATGCACAGGAAATGCAACTCACGTAAAATGACTTTTTAGAAATGAGAATGTTTTCATCCTACTACTATAACGGTTACCGAAAAGATTTCCTTCTTGTAATAAAACTGATTTTCTGAAGATTTCATCACTTTGATCTGTTTGGCAAAATAGCATCTAGAGTGTGTAAAATATTTACCGTGTAGATTGGTGAGGACAGTATCGACTTAACTGAAAAAGAGGATCGTAACACTAAGCTTCTTTTTAGCACTTTGGGAAATGTAATTATAATTCTGCATTGTTCAGAAAATCTGGCCCAAGAAAAACCCACGGATCAGTCAAGTTTGTACGACTTCCAATACGCAAGTATTGCTGTTAATGGGAAAAAATTGAATAAATTGCAGCTGGATTGATACTTTCTTTGTAAATGATAGCTCAGGAGTACTTGTCTTTTTCAATCGTCCTTAATTTCTCGGTTCTCTCATAAAACATTCTACTTACATCAAATTCACTTCAATCTAGGTAACTCTGGCCGTCTGATTGACCGTAACTCTGTTCTGCATTTCGATCTTTGATTCTCACTCAACCATTATCACTCCTCTACTCTCGGCCGGCACTGACTCCTACTCCTCACTGACTACTACTCCTCACTGACTCCTACTCCTCACTGACTTCTACTCCTCACTGACTACTTATTAAACACTAAAGCGCATGCTTATATGTTCGCTATCGAAAGGCACGAATGGGCACGCTGGCCAACTGACCTTGGAAGATCAAACGTTAGTTTTTAGAACACTAATCGAAACACTTTTACACAAATCTCACAAATGAACAACAACACAACACCGCATTTAATGCTTCCGGTCAATCGAATCGATCTTCGACTGCGAAAGCAAAATAAGAACTTCCGTGTGGGTTTAAAGCAAGATCATATGACAAACTAAGCTCATCCACTCAGTGAAGTTAAAAAAGACAATCACAATTTGGAACTGAACTCGTCGTGATAGCTTATACCTAAAGAACTTCGAACTTTGAATTCGTATAGTAATCACATGCCAAACATAAACGAATGACTAAATCATACTGAACTAATTAAATACTTCATAATACCTTGTATCTGATGGATTTTCAATTGGGCACTGATCACTGTTTATGTTTTATATTGTTACTTTGAGGAAATGAAACTACAGAGGAAGGAGCAAAGAACAGCTTTTGTGCCGGTGGTCTAAGCATCCCTACGGGAAAGGGAAACTTTATCCGATGTCATATGACGCTGTATGGCAGGCATTTATTCATTAGGTTACCTGGATCATCAAAAATATTGACTCTTTGTAAAGTTGAGGTTTACTCCACAGTTGTATCAAGTAAGGTCATTTGCATTTTACTTCGCGTAACATAAACAATATCTTGGAGATTTGTCATAAAATTCCTAAAAAAATTTATGAAAAATTGGGGTGAGATCTAATTTTAAGTAGTTTAGTTAGTATCTAGAGTTCACATTTTATTACCTCTCACATATTATTACTTCTCCTACCCATTTTTATAATTGTTTACAAGATCCCATGAACGGTGTAGAAATAAATATGGGAGAGGAATTAAGCAAAGGAAATTAAAGTGCCTATAACACGAAATTTTTTGCGTAAATATTTAGCTTATCATATGTATAAACCAGTTCCGATAAAAAAAAATTCAAAAAACTTAAAACTCGGTTTTTCCGGGCCCTAAAGTGCTCTTATTTTGTCTTAAAAGTGTCTCGTAGACATGTAACGAACTAACCGGTGATGACGTAGAAAACTGGGAAAACTGTCAGCTGACACTAACAAATCTCTCACATCTCTTGTGATTTTGTATCAATCAGCAACGAAAAACTCTTGAAAATTTATCCGTGAGCGATATCTCTTTACCTTCAGCAAGTTCTACCATGAGTTTTGATACATCGAAGAAGAAATGGAAGTTGCTAGTACGGTTCAGCCCTACGAAGGAGAGCCGCGTGCATCAACGAAGATTTCGCCGAAGAGTGTCAAAGACGGTTTGTCGCCTGCGGTATTCAGGTCAAGATTATAACAAAAACCACCGTTACTAAACGTTTAGTTTGTTGCGTTTGTGTTTTGTTTTCTATGGCGAAATCTATGTTAAGAATGGATAGCTGTGTTCGTTTCTGTTGCCATAACATTTTATTCCTTCGCACTAAGTGCGGCGAAGGTTCCCCTTAGTCAGTGCTCTAGAGTTTCGTTTCTGTAGAGTAAATCCCTTACCAAAACAAAAGCTTACTTTTGACGAAAGAAAATCAGCTGTATCACGAGGCACGGTGATTTTTCGCCGAGAAGTCATCTGATTCAAGTTACTCTCAAATAGGGATTTTAATAAAGAAAAACTTCCAGAGTTAAAGTGAAGTAGTGCGGCACTGCCTTATGACCCATTCCGCTCGATGGCGGATGGATGCAGTGCTCTCATCACAATGACATTGCTACTGTTGCTACTTTTGGTAAAATTTCCTCAATGTCGACGATCGAAACGCGTCCATTTTGACCATACAGCTACATCCTTTGGAAAAGGAGTGCATAGAAATATCCGGAATATGTCTTTTATTCTTGGGGCTAAAATCATTTGGCGCTCTGGCCACGCAGTACGTTCGTCCTTTCTTCTAGATATTTTCTTTCTCTGCCATAGTTACCGACGTGTCTTCACAGTTTTCTACGTCATACACACTTTTTGGCTGCCAAATCGTACTTTCAATGCACAAACCAAATGGTTAAGGAGAACTCGCTAGGCGCTAGGGTCGGTTATTTCTTATTTTAAATACAGCTATCAACTAGAAGATGCAAAAAAAAAAACAAAACAAAAAAAATCGCGTCATGGGCACTTTAAGGATACTTCTGGTGTTTCACAAATTTTGAGTTTGAGATTTTCTTCCTCGGGGACCACACAGATTAGTGTCAGCGCAACATAATTCAATTATCTGGTTTGGAGCACAGAGGTTAAGTTCCTCGAGAGCAAAATAAAACAAGACATATGTATGTTTTTACCACGAGTTGCTTTTTTATGATAGACCTTGCCTGGCATAAATCTGCTAACCAGTCTTCTACGTGGCATCAGAACCATACGGCCGACAAAGCAATAGACGAAGATATTTTTTCCTGTGCTGAAACCCGTTTCCAGCAGAACCCCTGGTGGAGAGTGGACTTGGGAGTATCGCAAATCATATCTATGGTCATCCTTAATTACCGATTGCCGAGTAACTCTAGTATGGAAGAATTTCAAGTCTGGATTGGTGAGTTCAGGGAATTGTGACGTTAAATTATGGTATCATTAAAATCATAATCATGAAAGGCCGAGAAAAATAGACCCTTCGGCAATTACTGTACTTGTAAACCCGAGGAGAATTCACATTGCAAAAAGAAAAGGAGGAACCTAAACTACTTTCGTTTTTCGGGACCGTTTGTATTTTTTTCACACAAAAATAAAAGAAAGGGAAATACATCTAAAACTGAACCCTTCAAATTCCTGATAAACTAGAAAGTCATTCAGTACCCGAGAAAAAGACACAAGAGGCAAACAGGTCACAGGTTCAGCAGTGACTGTGTATCCTGTCTTCTTATCTAACAGATTATGACGGTGTCAAGAAAGGAAGTTCACACTTGCGTTGTAGAGGCCAACGGACTTACGAAGACACTGTGAATGGGCCACGACTGACCGTATATTGTCTTCCTAAACTTGTCGGTAAATTCGTTTATATTGTCATTAAAGCTCCTGGAGTCAGGAAACTCACCATATGCGAAGTGCAGGTCTATTCTGAGAAGCAGACAAGCACTGGTAAGCGGCTTTTTCAACTTGGGAATGGGGCCTGAATAATTGTACCGTGATTATTCATTATTCCTGTGATATTTTTTCCGTTTTGTTTTCTTAATTTTTGATTTTGATACATTCTGTGATGATTTAATGATATTTCATAAACTGAGGAACTATCCACTTTGACTGTTTTTACAACCCAACTGTTGTTTATTTAAAGTATATGTTTATACATTTATACTATGGCACGACAAAAACAAAGCTACCAGAGAATTCGATAGGGAACATAAAACTGCCATAATGTTCAGAGAATGCAAACTTGAGGTCTAGCTCAGCCAAATGATAGAATAACGAGCGATCCCGCCCTACACAAGGAAAAAAAGTATGGAAACTTTGGATACGTCATGGCCATGCCATGGTCAAAGGTAAAATACTCAGGCATAGCAACAAATGACAACTAGTGTGGAAGAAATTCATGGACGACATGCTCTGACGAGAAAACCAAAAAAAAAAAAAAAATGAAACAAAAAACGGCTGTAATGTCAAAAACATGTTATATTTTTGGACTCAGAAGTGCGAAAAGATGAACGCTAGTTTCACCAAAGAATCTATTCTTGAAAGAGAAGCAAATTGCGGAAATTCTGCTCTAGCTAAGAGTCACACAGGCCCATCAACATACTTTAACAAACTTTTATAAGGTTTTATCTTTGTAACATTTTTAATCGAGTTTATAACACTCATCATTTGACGCTGGCAGTGCTCGTTGGAATATGAAGCAAATCCTCTGTTCTGATTGGCTACCCGAGTGGGCAAGATGGGCGCATCTTACACGCTCGGGATTGCCCGTTTTGGAGTTCTGATTACAAAGATTCACAAAGACTACAAAGATACACAATTGATAAATATTGATTTAAGTTGTTAAAAGGAAATTGGAGAGGGACAATAAAAGGTCAAATCGAGGGTGTTTCGGAAAAAGAACTCAGAGTCAAACAATGTTTATGTGACTCTCCCATCATTTCCTTGTACTAGGTAGAACCTTTCTTCAAAATTTATCTTGGAGAGATAGGTTCGGTGACCATTATAGAATACTGTCTGCTTTTTGGAGGAAGCTTTTATAGAGGTTTGACTTTGCAAAGTTTCTTTTAATTTGTTCTTTCTATTCATGTTTCTGAAGCGTGTCAGGCACAAGCAGTTGAGGTGGCCAACCCTTACTTCTTCTCAGACAAAAGTTTCTCAGCCTCATCATCTCGTAGTGATAATAAACCTTACAAAGCACGACTTAAGAGTAGTTCGGGTGCCTGGTCACCCAGCAATGACGAAAATGCTGATGATTACCTGGAAATTAACTTGGGAGACGTGTACTTCATTTGTGCTGTAGCTACTCAAGGACATCCAAATAAAGATGCCTGGACCAAAAGTTATGAGTTGTATTTGTTTCTCGAATATTGGATCAGATATAAAGAGAATAACACGCAAAAGGTTTGAAAGAAAGTTATGATAACATTCCATTGTTCCCTAAGTAAAATAAGAACCTCCAATCTCCCGGCGACTGGTCTTAGGAGATAATGTTTTTGTTGACTAGTCTGTATGCAGATCAGTTTAGTGGGCGGAAATATTTCTCTGTTGGTGAAAAAGCTATGCAGTTTATGTTGCACGCACCTAAAGGTAACTGTGACTCTTTCTAACCGGACCAAGTTTTAGCAGAGTTTTCCTAAGGAGCAGGAATCAAATCTAGACTACACCAGGTTATAGAAGGAAGACTTTGATACACCATATAAATGAGATACGACAGTGAGTTTTTGTTCATATTTTTTGCCAGACTAATATTTTTTCACAGATTTTCAGGGGCAACTCACACCGGGATGAAATAGTGCAACACGTTCTGTTGGAAGTGGCAAGGGCTCGGATCGTTCGGTTACAGCCAATTGACTATCATATTCACAAAGCTCTTAGAGTAGAACTGTATGGGATAAAAATACCAGCAGGTACATAAAGTTTCCATGTTAACCGTTTGATCTTAAGACGGGAACTTTTGATTTAAAACTGAACCGAAACGAAACCACTCGGCTAAGCTCCGTGGATTCACTTCCATTTCAATCATTGTTTACGTCATTTCTATGATATCTGGAGAATAATGCATGGGTGCACGTATAGGTATGGAATTTCTCTTCGAGTGTTCGACTCGACAGCTCGCAAATGAGAGTAGCGAATCGAACGAGTAAGATTTCGAGTTAAACACGAGAAGAGAAATTCCATATCTACAAGCAGCTATGTATTTATTACATAAACAAATTAGGTCTTTACCGACAAGAAAAGTCGACTTCATTAATGAATGAAAAAATAAAATCCATTATCTGCGAAAAATAATCATTAAATGCGTCGGCGATAAGCTAGCTTAAAATAAAAAATACGTGATTTAGAAATAGCAAATTAAGTAATCAAATTTTTATCAACAACCTTGATTTCTTTGGAAATGATTTATCTAAGTTTTATAGTTTTTAATGAAGTTTGTCTTTGAGAGCAAGTGATTTACTGTACATTGATTGGTTTTCCATTTCCTCGAAATATCCTATCTAAACAATTGAGGAGCTGTTTCTGTGATTTATCTCCACCATTTCTTATTGACTTAAGTTGAGAAATGAAGCTGCAAATGTTTTTTTTTTTATTTCCTCTAAATAGTGTGATGAAGGGTTCGTTATGACTCGTTTGGTTTTGTTTGACTCTTGTCTTTAATTTGAAGCCGTTCAGCGCAACAAACTATCATTCAGTCAGCATATAAAACAGTTTGGTATGGACCATAGAATGTATTTATTACAGCTTTTTAGTTATCACAGTCGCATGAAGCAGGTTACCACCGACGCTAAGATAACACCGAAGTCATCTTTTCTACAGGTGCTCCTTTTCATCCTGTTATTGAAAGCGAAGAGAGGGAAATCTCATTTCCTGATTCCTCCATAAAATGGAGTTCTCTTGATACCAACAGCTGTCCAGTTACTATGTACACAGTGTACTATAAAGCCATTGTCAAATCGCAAAATGAAGATAATTTCTGGTATCATATCAATACATCATCGGGTGCAAACGAGCTGAGAGACCTTCCGCTTGACTGCGACGAAGAATATGAATTTAAAGTGTCCGCATGGAATGAGGTGGGAGAAAGTCAGCGATCAGATCCTTGGCGTGTGAAATCTATTTTAGGTATTTCTATCAGTCTTCCTGTATCTACTTTTCCTGAAATAATACAACATCGATTGTCATTGGTTGTAGGAATCGCTGTGTGAAAACAAAACTTTTTCAGTGAAACAAGACGGCTCGATGTTACAGATCAAGATGGTGATTCGCACGACTTTGCTGCGTACCAATCTCTTTTTGTAAATGACGCTCTTTTGTGTTATTGTTACCTTACGTGTCTCATCCTCTGTAACTCGCAACTCGAGATTAATCCCCTCTTTTTATTCTGTTTTCTGTCTTTTTTTTCCTCTTAAGGGTACCCAGTAATTCTCAACCGAACTAAAGAAGTGAAAGGGAGTCTTGTGGCGGTCCGCTGGAAGACGTGTTCTGCTTTTTTATTCACTATCTACCACAGAGAAATACTTTCAGAAGGTAAAAGCCATTGGAACGCTGCGAACGTGTCGGGAAATGAAACGAGCTATGATTTACACCTTCTTTGCCAGAGGGAGTATGAAGTAGCTGTAACAGCCTGGAATTCTACGGCAGATACGCCACTGATTTCATTATTAAACCATAACAAATTGTGGAGAGTGAGAACATTGGGAGGTAATAGTACAAATTTGAATTAAAAAATCGCGTGGTAGACGAGAAGTTAAGGAACAAAATATTATTCGCATATAGCTAATGAGCTTGAGAATTCATAAGCTTTCTTGTTTTAGTGCCAATTGTCTTCGTATGTGCAAATTTACCTTTAATCTGGTTGTTTACATTATAGAGTAAGGTTAGATACTATTAAAGGCTTATCACTACACGAAACCGGCGTGGTAGATTCTTAATCACAAAAAAGTCAACAAAAATGTTGGTCAGTTTCTCAGTTCTTGTTTTTTCAAAGCTTTCTCGCTCGTTTTTGCTTCAGATAAACCTTCAGCTCCGATTATACAGAGCGAAGGAGTTCAGTTGCCGGGATGTGATGTGAATCTCAAATGGAATTCTCCACCAGATAACGGCTGTCCACTGACCTTGTACACAGTATACTACAGTGAGGACCAATTTACAAACAAAGATAAGTCCTGGCATCAAATCAATGTCACCGTGGATAAAACTTCAATGGATCTTCGGTCGCTAAAGTGTAACACTGAATACCTTTTTAAAGTGTCTGCTTGGAATGAACTGGGAGAAGGTGATGTCTCAAATAAATGGTCAATAAAAACTGGGCTTCTGACTGATTATTCTATCGGACGAATACTCAGCATTGCCGTACCAGTTGGATGTGGCTTCCTTATTATCATTACTGTGGGAATCCTTTGTGTCAGAAAGGGAAAAAAGAAAGCAATGCGAGGCCACGCGAAAGGAAGGTTGGGCATAATGTAATTTTACAAAATAATTATCAAGCTGACACAGTCCCAGCTTTCTGAATGCTAATATATTTCTGCTATATTAAACATTTTTTCACCTTTTCATTACACTCAAAGTATTTGAAGCAAGAATCAAAATTTTGCCTACACTGATGTAGATATGAATTTTCTAGTGCTTTCTAGTGAAACAAGTCTTCATTAGTCGCTTTGAGCGTATGTGATATCTTAATAAACAAGAGAGAAGAGCCTCAGACTCTTTCATGTTTCATTAGATCGAAGTCAGACATTGTTCACCTGCTGTTAAAAGAGATTCCCCTGGAACGTATAACAATTATGGAAGAGCTGGGTCGAGGAGCATTTGGAAAAGTACATAAAGCAATACTAAAAGAAATGCCGAAGGTTGAAGTGTTTTTCAAGGCTAAAGAGGAAAGAACTGATATCAACGAAGAAAGAATGGTCGCTGTCAAACTCCTCCATGGTCAGTACACATCGATGCATTTACCTTTTTCAATGAGAGAGCAAAAATTTGGTTTGCACGCTGGTTTGACGAAACTATCATGATGAAAACAACATTAAAAGCAGAGTTCGATGAATATATAATCGATTTCAGCCATTCATTAGTTAGGACTTATGAAGCTAGCAAGGTGTTAACCCTTTTACTACCAAGATCTCATTAATAATTCTCTCTATTGTCTGTCATAAAATACTTATGATTTCAATTTGGAGAATTTGGTATTGGATCAACTCGTAATCCCCTAATTGAGTTTTCCTCTTTATTCTCCTTACTATTCTGCTGATTCGGTGTTGATATTGTGTGGAGAAATTCCGTCTTGGTCACTTATAGGAGTTAAAGGGTTAAATTACTGAACGCTATTTCCGTTGAATTAATCGAGTATCAACCACGCCTAGGATCAGCATGTGAATAAAGGGGTAAGTTTCTAAGGAAACTGTGGTGCTGCGTCGGTGGGAGAGTATAGCAGGTAATTAAGTGTTAACAACTGGGTTGAAAACGTAAATTAGCCACCGTAAAGGGTAAAAAAGCTAAAGCTAAAGCTACCCTTTACGGTGGCTAATTTACGTTTTCAACCCAGTTGTAAACACTAAATTACCTGCTAGGATCAGCATGTGTTTCCTTTTTTTATTATTCCTACTGTTCACAAACAGAATCATCAAGCTTTAACCGCACATATGGGAAATATCGAGAAGCACATAGAGAAGATGAAGCGATTCGCAATATCTCTAAAGAAAGATTTTCTTATGATTAAATTCTGCGGGAACATTGATACCACAGTATTGGAATAAGCATAGCTACGCTGAAAATTAAGGGCGCGTTATCGCAGTTATCGCCTCCTCAACCTCCTCATTCCGGTTAAACTGCTGAAACGACTGAGACCACTCTCCGCGATAAATGGGCAAAGATAGCCTTTAGTTAAATAAACTAGCGAGATGGTTTTCTCTGTTTTATTATACTCCCTTTTAGAAAGAGCTGGTACAGAGGAGAAGGACCAGTTTCACAGAGAAATTTCGTTGATGCAGCGAATTGGTAGTCACAGGAATGTGCTGAGCATGATTGGGTACTGGGACAGGTCAGAACCTATAATGCTGATCATGGAGTATGTTCCACATGGAGATCTTCTTCAGTGGCTGAGAAAAAGAAGACAAGAGGTAAAACTGTTCTGCAGATTCAGAAGTAGGGTGTAGAAAACTACTGATCAAAGTCGGCTTTGTTTGGAATGTGCTAATGCCAATTTATCAGCAAAGGGTTTTTTTAGCGGATACCCAAGTCATTTTGATACAATTCATTTTCCCCAACATAGAGCTCAAAACAAAAGAAAACGCCTTAATTACTTGTGAAAGGGTTAAAACTAAAAAAGTCACACCTTCTTTTGCTTTTATGCCCTCAAAACTGATAAATCAGAGATTGTCGTAACAACATAGTTTATTGCTTTCAGGTCAATTGCAAAAATGGCATTAATGATACTATTTTTGAAGCTATGGCCAATTCTTCAGATAGCACTGTGAGTTCAAATGAAGTTGTCTCAGCTGACAAGACAGAAGACGAAGACTTTCATGTTGATAAAGATACTGCCGAGGAAGTCTCAAAAGTGGAAATACTAACTGAAGTTACCGATGAGCAGGATTTTATCATCACGTCGGATATTTCTATTAATGTGGAAGAACAGCTATTTACCGAGTTGAAAAGGAGAGGTGAAAGCTTATCTGAATCTAATACTTCCCAAACTGATTTTCCTTCTGGGCAGGGAGGAGGGCAAATATTCCAGAGCAAACAGTTCGATGAACAGTGTTGCCTGGACAAGATTTTGCCTACTGAAAAACCAATCACCACGCCTCAGCCCCAAGAGAACATGGGTGAACAACAGGAAACAAATAATGATGGTGAACAAACGGTTGACTTCACCGTTGAAGATGTACTTTGTTTTGCATGGCAGATAGCAGAGGGAATGGTAAGTACTTGAATTAATTAGAAAATATCTTATATCAAAAGGAGTCTAGAAGATAAACTCGCCTCTCTATTATTCCCTAGCCGAATGCCGTTAACAAAAATTTACGTACGATTACCTGAGGAAAAATAATAAAAACGTGGAAGAGAAGTCAGTTAAATAAAGTGGCAATTCTTCTTTGAACGACACCAACAATACGAGAAACAATCAATGATGAAACAAACCTTTGAGCAGAAAATCATCGATTGATCAATAGATAATGCTGTCGTAACAGTGTACTTTACTCAGCCATTATGTGTTGTGAAGTGACATTCTTGTTTTTTGCTGATTCATGCAGTTTTTAAATTGTTTTCATTTATGGCTATGTTTCGCTTACCTTGAGAATGTAACGACTTTCAGCTATCCGTGCACGTGCGTGCCATAAGTTCGATACAGGTGGCCATGTTTAGCAATAGCATATGTGGTGTTGACTGAGCTTCCGAGACAATTTCCTCTGACCAAAATATCGAGACTGGCAACATAATTTGTTTCTGAGGTTCTCGTCCACAGGAGCTTGATTTAAGCCGTTATATTACAAACATTTGACTTTGTAAATCACCTCAATTCTTTTCCGTCTTGTTACCTGTTTTGAGATAAGTGAAGGTTATGGCCCCCATTTGTATTTCGACGAAAAGATGGGCACGACTAAGTAAGGAAAAAGGAGGCGCAAGGAATTCCTTCCTCCATCCACACTTTATAAGGTTGCCTTCCTTGTCAACTGTGTCAAAACTCTCTTTGACCGTGATGCGCAAAAAAAAAAGGAAAGGAAAGGATAGAATGATGCACGGGGCGCCAGGTTTAATTTTTGTTTTCCTTGTAAACAGGAGTACTTGGCTGGCAAGGGATTTGTTCATCGTGATCTGGCCGCTCGTAACATCCTTCTTGGTGAGAACAGAGCTGTGAAAATTGCTGACTTTGGCCTGTTACGGCACACGTATGGAGACATATATGAAGTCACGAAAACGAAGAAACTGCCTATCAAATGGATAGCGCCTGAGTCTCTAGACAGCGCAGTATACACTTCTAAAAGTGATGTGTGAGTATATGTATTTATCCATTGAGCTAATTTTTTCTTGTCCCTTATTTCGTCATGCTTCATTCTGAGTTCTTGAAAGTCTATCAAAGAAAATTGGAAAATTATCTCGCAACTGTAAACATTCGAACTTGAAGATCAAAATTCCTCTCTCTACAAAATTATTGGCCTCAATCATACATATCATTGGCGTACAGTTCAGCATTATGATAAGCTGCATATTCCTTACAAGCAACATACAACTAAACTATTATTAGAATATGGCTGCGATTAGTTGATTGACAAGGAATACGTACCAGATTGACAAAGCATTCAAAATAACTTAAACTTATCATTTTTTTGTTTCTTTTTCCTTAGGTGGTCTTTTGGTATACTTCTGTGGGAATTGTGCACAATGGGTGAGTAATGACTGATCCACCACAGCAATAGTTTGATCCCCTCCTGTCATTATAGATAGCAAACAGTCTGCATTTCAATGAAAGAAAGATGCTTAGTAATGCTAAGTTACTACTAATTTCCCTATTCTTTATCGCTTCAAAAATAGCCTTGTAAGCGCGAGTAAAAGCCAGATCTAAAATAACAGAACAATTACTCTTGGCACTTTTCATCTCAACGGATAAAACCCATCTGTAGCAGACCTAAAAGGCAGGATCCGAAGTAGTTTTCAGACGCCGAGAGAGGCTCCTACCTTGTAGTGCATGTTGTTTTGTTTGTTTTTTTTTTTTAGTTTTTAATCCGTTACAGCTGCTAAAGACCTTTTTGCCCACTTCAATTAAGTGTCTTACAAAAGGGGGATTGAGACAGTACTTAAATCAATAACTACCTTTCAATACGGGAGACGTTAGATTGTGTAGTTCTGATATTTTATGTCTAAAACAGAGGGAGTTTAAAGGGAGGCTTTCAGTAACTGAATGCTGAGGAACAGGTCACTTGTTATTTGTCACCCCCCTGAAACACAAAACTTCAACTTATTCTGGTTTTGATAAAAATGATCTTAACTACAATTTTTTCCGTCTTCTAATCTAACCTGTTTTTAAGGTGGCATCCCCTACCCTGGAATAACCAACAGAGAGATGTACAAACTGCTTAAGTCAGGATATCGAATGGAAAAGCCAGCAATATGTTCTGATGAGCTGTACGTTCAACAGTACTTCTCACTTGTTTAAGGTTACTGTTGCATCAACAAAATAGGGTGCATTCCGGAAAATCCTCCTTCGCGCGCTACTTTTATAGAAACCGTAGCAAACTCTATATCGCTGTAAAGCTTATAAAATACAGATTATGGAAACAACAAAAATTTTCACAGTTCTTGTTTTGGTAGTTGTGCGAGCCTTCTAACACAACACTGAGGGTGTTTGCTTTACTGAATTATCAGCCTCTGTGCTACCGCGGACCTCGAAACAAACTGGACAGTATCAGATAATAGTCTAACAAAGTGTGTGGGGCTTTTCAGATAATCCTACTAGATCCTGAGAAAATCTTCTCTGAAGTTGGACCTCAGAAATTATTCTGGTTGTTGTCACTCTCCGGGACATAAGGAGAGAAATATTTCGAATTTCGTCGAGGCCTCACACAGTTTTGCACGCTAATACCTGATGAACATTTTTGCAAAATTCATGAAAATCCAACAAATCTACATACCCTGATAATTCGTTTAAGTCGAGGTAACTCCCGTAAAAACAAACTGAGGTTTTGGCCTCCAAAGAAATTCACAGTTTCGCTCTTCACTTAAGCGCGTGTAAGTGCGGTCTTGCCGCCTACCTATAAAACACAACATTGAACCCCCCCTGAAAGTCTCATGACAAAGACCTCCTTTGAAATTCGCGGGAAAAGTCATTTCGCGAACGAGGAATAGGAATTGAACGAAATCCAAAATTCATCAGGAAAAGCAGGAGGAAAAGTAGGCAAAGCAAGCTAGGGAAAAAGGAAAACTTAATTTCAATTTCTTTGCCTCGGGCTCCCTTGAGACTTTTCTCCTTTTGGCCGTTGATGAAGACTCTTATTTCTCGACGTGCAAGACGCGACGTTAATAAAATATGCAAATCATGATCCTAGACGAAGGTCCGCGGCAAACGTCAACAATCTGATTCTGACACCTTTCACTCTTTTGTACAGGTTTCCCTAAAACGATCTTTCAGTCGTAGCTCGCGTTCTTTTTAAGAGTTTACATTTATTACGGCAAATTACATCTAAATAATTTCTCTACCTAAAAAAGTGAAAGTTTGTAAAATTTTGACCAGATTTTGTTGACAGTGACCTTAGATAATTGACGTATTTATAATTTTATTCTAAAGTAACAAACCAAGAAACGTTCTTCTTAGCTATTTCCACTGATTTAATCCTCTTTAAGGTTATTTGTGAGGTCTTAATAAAATGTTCAATTCAGCATCAGTGATACTAATATAGACACTGTTATTTTAGTCAGGTTTTATGAGAAGTGAGATAGTTATAATTAGGGAGTGAGAGGCCAAATTCTATGCATGAAACTGAAAGCTCTTTCAATTAGAATTCTTCATTTCTTCAATATATGCTTCGTCGCTCGTATCTTATTTAATCACATAACAGAGTACCATGATCGGGATAAAAAAAGAACTAGATAGCGAACAATCTTTTTTTTGTGATATCGTAATTATTTTGACAACGATGTGGCCAAAACGTACAAAAAGATGTAGACCTAATAAGTGTCTTGAAAGGTAAATTAAAAATTATTTATACTGAACTAGGTAGCGGGTAATTCTTCTTTATGATATCATCGTAGTAACGATCTGGCCAAAATGCCGGTACAAGATATGGATCTTATCAGGTTTGGTTTAGAGTATGTATTTAGTGAAAGCGCTCTGACCCTATACATCGTTTTAGAGCCAGAGGCGAACTTAAATTGATTGCAATTTTCTACCTGCAGTTTAGTTACAAGTTTCATGACGAACAGTCAACAAGACAATGCAGATGTCACTAAGGAACTAATCCCTCCAACATTGATCAGATTACTTTATATCTAATCAGATACCAGTTGATGTTAGACTGTTGGAAGGCAGACCCAGAGGAGAGACCATCATTTAAACAGCTGGTAACAAGAATGGAAGAAATGATGACGAGGGACTCTCCTTACTTTGATCCGAATAAAGACTTATGAAAGCGATGCCTCCAACACTGAGACAAAACCCGAAAATGACCAGCTACTGATTAGTGTTTAAATTAAAACGTTCTCAAGAGAAAGATGGTTGTGTAGTAACAAGGGAACTTGCTTTTGTTAGATGAATCTAATTTATTGGTACAAACTGTAGTCTGCGATTTGTCGTTTGATTTTCCAAACTTATATTCATAGTCCGGGGCAAAAGTTTAGAAAAAGTTGCAGGATAATTGTTCCACGGATACGTCCCTGCTTGTTTGAAGTGTAAGCCGTAACGTTTAAAATTATAGAAATATATACCGTGAAATTACCAACATAATCACATTTACGATCATTTGTAAATTTGAAGCTACTCTCTTTTTACCTCCACTGCACCGTGGAATGTTCAATAAAAAAAACCGTCGACAACATTTTTAGCTTTAGGAAAAGAGGAAAATAAATAAAGTGCATTTAAAGGGTTGCAGATTAAAACAATATTTGAAGAGACAGTGTGAAGCTCGCGTAGGGATTGCAATAGATTATATACTTTACATAGCCTTACTTACTGATGTCCTTAATTTTATGAATTGCGAAGTGAAGACAAATGCCTCAAGCATCAAAGAGTATGACTTAACTGAGGGATGTTACCAGGAGTAAATTTTTGTAACTAGTTTGCGTTTTAAAACTTAAATAAACAGACAAGATCGACGATTAAGTGTTTTCCTTTAAAGCTTGATCTGATTGCATCCTATTTGAATTGGTCGACATTGTTCGCCCGTGGATTTTGTAGTGTTTCTGACAGCTGTCAATCACATTGTTCGGAATGCGCACGCGTTCCAAAAAAATAGGAGTTTTTTCTGTAGTCGGGGTATCGTCTCGCATGATGATTAGATATTGCTGTGTTTGCATCCAAGGTTTCAGTGTTTATTTTAGCGTAAACACCACATCTGGCGACGAGAATCAAGCATAGAACACACAGAGAGCACTCCAAAAGGATCTAAAGGGATTTCCAAGCGATTTCCAAAGAAATTTCCGAAGCGATTTCCAAAGAGATTTCCGGAGCATTTTCCCGCGAAAACATTATGGCAATTTCTCTACCAAACTTCCCACCGTTTGAAGTTCACCTCGATGGAACTGCAGGCCTGAGATGGAAGAAATGGCTAGGACGATTCGAGAGATTAACCATTCGAATGAAAATTTCCGATGACAAACAAAAAAGAGCCCTTTTGCTGCACTACGGCGGTCCAGAGGTCGACGGGATCTTCGACACGCTTCAAGACGTCGGTGAAGACAAAGACTACAAAAAAGCCGTCGGGAAACAAACCGCTCACTTCTCTCCGCAAGTCAAAGTAACATACGAAGTGTACAATTTCCAGCAGGCCAAGAAAAAGGATTGAGAAACCCTCCACTGTTTCCACACACATCTGAGAAGCCTAGCGAAGACCTGCGATTCCGCAAATCCAGACAAAGAAATCAAAGAACAGATCATCTTGAACTGTGAGTCAAATTCCCTACGGCACAAAGCTCTGCGAGAAGACCTCGACTTATCTGGCCTCATGAAAGCTGGTAGAATTAAGAATTAGAACGGACTAGAATGGAACGAATTACAAGCAGAGGAGTTGGAGAATCACGATCAAACCGTAAACGCGGCAAAGTTTAACAAGAAAGGAACCTCAAACAGCGCCATCAAAATCGCCAGGAGTTACGCACTCGCTACGAGTCACGCAATCGCAGCAACTCCCGAGAAGACGATGGTAAATGTAGGAACTGTGGGGGACCATACCCCCACAAAGACTCATGCCCTGCGAAAAACAAGAAGTGCAAATCCTGTGGCAAACTAAACCATTTTGCCCGTGTTTGCAGAACAAATCCACCTGAGTCAGCAAAACACGTCACGTTTGAAGACACGGCTGAAAATGACGAATATGTTTACACGGTAGGCGGTGACAAGCAACAAACTTGCAAAGTCAAAATTGATGGGAAAAAATGGAAATGATGGTCGACCCTGGCGCATCGGTCAATCTTATGGACGAACGCACCTACAGGGAGTTATACAAACGGAAGGTACCAGAAGCCAACAAACGCAGAATTTTCTCCTACGGATCACCCACACCTCTACCTGCTCTGGGAACTATTGAGGCCGAAATATTCGTTAACACCAACAGCACATGGTCTACCCTGCATTCCGGCAAAGGCGCTTCAGGAAATCTCCTGGGTTTTAATAATGCTACAGAACTTGGCGTGCTCAAGATCATCAACCAAGTCAAACCTGACGAGACCTGTCCCCAGTCACCCATTACTCAGAGATTTAGAAAGCCTCTTCGGTGGAATCAGCAAAGTAAAAGGAAAAGTCATCAAGCTTCACATTGACCCTGACGTCATATCCAAGCAACAACCGCACCGTCGAATTTCCTTCCAAGTCAGAAAGGATGTCGAGATGGAGTTAAAGCGATTAGAAGAGCTAGACATCATCGAGACCGTGACAGGCCCAACGCCTTGAGTGAGCCTTATTGTCATAGTCCCCAAGAGGTCTGGTCAAGTGAGAATATGTGTAGACATGCGAGAGGCCAACAAGGCTGTTAAACACCTGATGCCGACTATAGACGATCTGGTTGCTGACCTCAACGGAGCGACAGTTTTCAGCAAGTTAGACCTTTCGTCTGGATACCACCAACTGGAGCTGGCACCAGAAAGCAGCTGCATTACCACATTCAGCACACACGTCGGACTCCGAAGATACAAGCGCCTCATGTTTGGAATTAACGCTTGTTGGTGTAGGATAGTAAAGTTCTCTTAGCTCAATTACAGCCCAGCGGCGATCTCAAAGGCAAACAAGGCTTCTTTTAAACCTGAAAGATTTTGTCCTACTTGTGCGATAGAACTAGACAATCGAAGCAAGCAATTGAACTTTGTGACAATTAAACACGTTCCAGTTTATCGTTTTTAGCTATTAGAGATAAGTTGTTCAAGTCGATCTTTTAGATATACACATATCCAAGTTTATAATCAAGAAGGGGAGAGATGTAGTGTTTCTGACAGCTGTCAATCACATTGTTCGGGATGCGCACGTGGTCCAAAAGAAAAGGAGTTTTTTCTGTAGTCGGGGTATCGTATTGCATGTTGATTAAATATCGTTGTGTTTGCATCCAAAGTTTCAGTGTTTATTTAAGCATAAACACCACAGATTTGACCATAACCATTGATTACATTTTTCAGGTCTTTTCTACGAGTGACTGGCCTGTCATTTCTCCTTACATTATCACCCCTGAATCAACTGCTAAGGTAACGAGAATAAAGGAAAATGATGATCAATCTAGGAAGCTCCTGACAGTCGAACAAAGTCTCCCTATAAGTACCAGAGCAAATGTAAAGAGAACAGTGTGGAGAATATGAATGCCAATATTAGGATGTAAAGAGATTGAGGGGAACAACAAGGTAAGATAATAAAATATCCCTTTTATTCTTCACCAGCAAAGGTGGCACTATGTACAATACTTACTATACGACTAACAGCAACCAACAACCTGGAGAGCTAGCAAATTCAAAGCTCTAGAAGAGACTTCTAATAACAGAACTACGAAAATTATCAACTGCCATGACAATAGATGAAACTGAAATCTAAAGAAAATATTTCAAAATCAACCAAAATTCTCCCATCTCTCCATCTACTTTTAGTGAAAAATACTCAAGGGTGAATTGGGAAGGGGGGGGGGAGTGGGATTTGCACTCTAGCCACAATTTTACTACAGCTCCCTCTAACTGGACCCTCAAGACCTCCCCCCTCCTCCCTGTTTGCTTTTCCTAGCACTGTGTACGCGTATACATATCCTGCTTTCTAGGTTAACAGAAAACACTTCTCTCTCCATTTGCAAAAAGCTGGGAGACTGTAGTGCTGTATTTTAAGTTACACATTGTATTCTCTACCGTGGAGTCGATTCTGATTTTTCTATCAAAACGAGAATGTACTTGTTTTATAAATACACGTGCACCATGCAACTGCTCCCAGCTGCACGCAAAAGCATGTGCGGTAGCAACAGGGAAAAACATTAGAAAGACAAAACCTTTGGCACTGACCTCCCCATCTGCCCCACTGACCTGAAGGGGGGGCTCTCTTGGAATGTGTTTTGGAGAATTTCATTTTCCTAATGTATTTTTGATGAATGGCAAACTTTTTCAAAACAGTGCGATTTCCAAAAGAAAGAAAGAACAATAACTGACGTACCCTAAAGAACAGTCCCTAAAGAAAAACAAAAAACCCTGCCATGTACACGTTAGTGGAATCATTTTTGCCTTGACTGCAGTTTCAGTAAAGGTGCCATAGCCAAAGAAAAAAATGACAACCCAGCTTTGAATAGTTATAAGAATAGAATAGAAAGGAAAAACCTTTAAGTAATACATAAAGTACCAGGGAATTTTTTCTACATAGTTTATGCTAAACTTCAACAAATTACCTATAATTCCCAAACTAGTACATTATCACTACAACAATCTATATGGATTTCTTTAAAGTTAAGAAATTACCTCTGCTGGGCTTCTTCTAATCATTGCTACTCCAATCAAAACAACAGCGCATTGCAGAGACGCTGGTGTGTAAGGCAGATGGCATGTACAAGTATGGTTGCATTGCAATTCATGGACTTTCGATGAATTTTTTTGAGACAAAACTCTACAACTAAGTAACAATGTACATGACTATGGAGGATAAAGAGGTACATTCACTACTCCTCAGACACTGAGCATTGAGGATATGCGCATAAATGCACCCTTCCTCTGAGACAGTGGGCATTGAGGACAAGCAAGTACATGTACCACTTCTCAGAGACAGTGGGCATCGAGGATAAACACGTAGATGTACCACTCCTCAGAGACAGTGGGCATCGAGGATAAACACGTAGATGTACCACTCCTCAAAGACCCTAAGGTATGACGAAGGAGGGGACATGAAACAAATTATTGGCATCTGCTTCACACATGTAATGTCATGCCTTGCTTTTAAGTTCCATGTCATTACATTAAATTGATCCACATTATGAACTAAATAATGCAATGTAAATCAGTTGCCATAGGACATGCACATGCAGAACAAGTTGAATACAACTTCATTTAAGTAAGAAAGGAAAAAAGAAGACATAATTGTCACAACTACCATTTTGATAACGCTTTACTTCTACTGTACATATTAATTATAATTTGGCTGAGGTTTCATAAAAATATGGTGTGTAGACAGACATCAAAAGACATCATGTATTCTATAAGATAAATCACAAACATTGAAGCCTTTCATCCTTCGTGTTTAGGTGGAGTGTACCAACCTGGGAGGAGAGAAAATATTGTGATGAGAGTTTGGAGCTGATTACAGTCCAGTAGTGACATTTAACGATGCCATTGAGACAAAGTGGTCATTCAACATTACTAGTTATACCTCAAAACTCTCAAGAACTTATTTCATTATTTCTTTTTCAAGCTGCTACAAATTTTTGGGTAAAATTGGTAATGAGAATTTCTCATTAAAGCAAAACAAATTGTAGCTGGTGAGTCTTGACCCTTTCAATGCCACTCCAGCTTTTGGAAGTAAGAAGTAACCTCCTAGAATACCTAAAATAATTGATAATTCATATTTCTTACCATTTTTCTCATGGATCTGGACCAAAGACCTGAAAGACTGTTGAGCTCGAACTAGACTGTAGACCCCTGGCTGTTAGTGAAAGACACAACAAATTGTGGTTTCCTTCTACCACATATTCATCTACCACATTTTTGCACATAATGAGAAATAAACAATAAAAGATAAAAATATACTTCTGAAGAGGCTTAATGTAAAATACTGGGAGAATCTGACTCTAACCAAAAGTTGCAACACTTATTTATGTACTTTTTAGTTAATTCTTATTTTATCATACATTTATTGTTATTAAAAAAATAATAATATTATTTTACTTCACTACATTAGTATTGCTTTATTTCTATTCAAATAGTTTACAAATCTGTAAAGCAAAATCTTACATGTACATGTGTGTAGCAATTCCTTAATGTATCCATTGAATATTCAATTATTTGTAGCACAAGCACATGTAACTGAAGATGACATCACTGATGTCGAGACACGTTCTCCAAACTTAAAATTTTTTTTTCAATCACTAACTAGCCTGTAACTTATCTGGTAGTGAATTTGTTTGCCAAGAATCAACAACCCACCTTTTTGTTTTCTTGGAAGTTTATTCTTGCTTTTCCTTTCACTAATGTAGCAGCAATTTGCATTATAACAGCCTCAACAGTGTATGCACTACTCCAACCCTGTAACAAGAACACAAAATCTTGCTACTGTGTAATGTTATACATACAACTTAATAAATGGTTTGACATATACTTGTAATAGATGCCAAATGTTTAATTATTCTTTGTTACACATATTGAATAATTGATGTATCATTTCACCTTCATCTAGTATTTCTAGCAATTTAGCTCAAAACACATGAATTGGCCTTATCTCAGAAGCACATCAATCCCATATTCCATGTGCTGAAGACAAAGCCTTAAAAGGAAACAAGGGCCAACAAATGAATCTGATGCACTTCACAGTTTATGGCACCTCTTTTCCACAGACACCTTCCTTTATTCCTTCAGTAAACCATATTAGAGAGGTTTGACTGTTCATACATGCACACTTGTTACACCTGCATGTACAGTGTTAAGTTGTGTAATCATTCATACATGTACAGCATCTCATATTGTTTCAAGTTTAATTACTATATTTATAATGGTAGAGAGAAAATACATCCTAAAACATGCCATAAAATCAACAACATTCTGCTTAACTGAATTCATTATGATGCCAGATTACAAACCTGGGGTGTGAGCAGTTCCATGCAAAGGGCTCCCCCACTGAGTACATAACTGTTGGAAAAAAAGAGACATCATGTACATCAGTAAGCTCCAAAGAGCAGCAAACCAAGCCAGTAGAGCAGTTAAATCATTAAACTATCTTATCAAAATAAACTGTTGGGCAGCACTAGCAGGCAATGATGTTTTGTCACAGGTATTTACTCCTTTTTTGATTCAAACACTTTTCTAAAACAAAGGGTTGAGTCACTTTCTCAAAAGGTAGTAAAATTCACAACCAGATGGTAATTTATCTCCTTTTGTCAACATAATTATTGTTGAAATTCAACTACATCAATGATTTTGTATAATTATGTACTTGTACAGTTATAAGTGCCTTTAGGTGACACTCAGAATTGCTGGGTTAGCTACATGTACAGATGTATGTTGTTTAAGGATTGTAAAAATCCCTTTCATCTATGCACAAATCAACTAAAGATGGATTAGTCATTGTTCCTTTGTTGCATTCTAAGACCCTCTAATAAATGTTACCCCCTGTGCATGTAAAGTACTCATGAATATTTCCAACACATCCTATATCAAAATATTCATTTTTTAACCCACCAGTTGAGCTTAAATAATACAGTTTTTTATTTTCAGATGGTCATTTAACTACACACATGTTGGTTTATTAAATAACTGTGAGATACATCTAAGTTTTGATGTGTTTAGAATAAGAATGCCTAAATTGCATCACCATCAACCTTAACATCAAAAAGATATACTTAAAAACTGTACATGTAAAAATGCAATTATTATTCCTAAATACTGATAATTGTCCCCAATATTGGACTTACCCTGCTGTTAATACTGGATAAATGACTCTGACAAATGGGGGATCAAATGGAAACTTGTCCTGAAAAAACAGTCAGTTACATTGATATGTATCTACCTCAAATCCTTTAGTTAAAAAATTAAGGCTCCTTCTAGATAAATGTAGTTTTATAAAATTGCCAAAAGCTACTGTACACCTAGAAAGACCATGAAGGAAAGGAACAAGCAAGACTGGACAACTGGAATATTTGTTGCAAAACAATTCCTGTACTTTAAGTATATTGTTGCATATAAGCCTTGGCCTGCATATTGAAAATGATATTGTACTCAAAAAAGAGTCAGCAGTGAAGGTGAATTCTGACCTATGTAATTTGTGAAAGATGTTTTTACCAAATTTTATCTCCTATTTTTCCCCTGTCCTGCTATGTAATAATGTCAAATATTTTGCTTATGGAGAGGTAATTACATATTTACAGGATTAATATTCTAAACATTACAATACTTACTGTAAAAGTCATGTTTAGCGACACATGATCTGTACCCTCTTGCCCTCTAAGCTGCATTAGATCTTTGTGTAATGTACTGTCTGGGTCAACTCTATATTGAGAAAAAATTATCAGTTCCTCAGTTATCTAATAGTTAAAAGTTCTTGATTCTGTTTTTCTCACACTGGTTTGATTTGTTTAACCTCATGATCATTCTTATCACTTTGTTTGCAGCATGGTGCATTTTGCCAGCTGCAATAGAGATTTTGGCAATTTAATATGGATTTATACCTGACTGTGTGATTGTTCAGATCATTTTTTTTGTCTCTTTGTTTTTCAGTTTTTATTTTTCAATGCCCTACTGTAAAGTAATAATTATTATAGAAATAGAGTTCTTTTTCATGAGCATTACTGTCTTGGACCTTTCTCAAAGTAAATTTAATCCCCACCTAGTTAGCGACTTGGGCTAAAAAACTCTTGAGTCATGCCCAAAACATAAATACTGCAAACATATAATTATCTAAATTCTTGTTTTATCATCAAAGTCTGAAAAAATGAAAATAAATGTTGAAACAAGTTTCAAAGTTTAATTTCCTTTCCTTTAATAACTGGTTTCAATTGAAAACTTTCATAAAAAAAGAAAATAATTGAACTACAGTACATGAATTCAACTAAAACTAAAAATTGAAATACACATTCATGATCAGTTACATGTACAGTAGTACATGCCTTGTTAAATAAATTATTGAGCCTACACACCTTATAATTTTTATTGTCCAGTCATATAAGTTGTCATCATTGAGGCACACAGAATATGTTCCTTAAAGGAAAATGTAATTTTGAACAATAAGTATAGGAAATCATATGAACGCGAGTGCATTTCGTGATTTATGGGCACGAGTGATGTTTTGAAAGTTCTCAAAATTGCACGAGCCGTAGGCGAGTGCAATTTGAGAACTTTCAAAACATCACGAATGACAATAAATCACGAAATGCAGGAGCAGGTTCATACGATTTTTTATTTATTATATTCTCGATTTTTTTATAATTTGGTGTTCAAATTTGGCGCTTCCCCTGTGTTTCCATGGCAACTTCTCCGTATTGCACTCTATAACCTATTTATGCATTCATCATTGACCAATCAGAAACGCGATATTTTGTTGAGTATATAATAAGTACATGTATCTTCACAATCAAGCAAAAGAAAAAAAGCATTTCATCCTGTTAGTTTCTCTCATAACCACTGCACACATACATGTACTTGAAATCCAGATACATGACTTGTACATGCACACGGAATATCATCAATAGAGAAAATATAGATAAAAATTGTTTTAATTATTAAAACTGTTGTAATTATATACCTGTAATACTAACTGTTATAATTATTGTTATTTTTATCATCATTAGGATAATGATTATTTCTGTTGCTGTTTTTTATTATCATTATTATTGTCAATATTTTTGTTACATGATTGTATACCTTAACTGCATTAGGAATTGTAAAAAAGTTACTTGAGTCAATATTAAAGAATAATGGAGTTATTGACTGAAGCATTTTGTTACAGTGCTATTAATTATTAAAAAAAAGGAAAATATATTTAAAAAGTAAAACAAACCTGTCTTGAAACTCTCAGATCTATACACATCTCGAAGTTCTTTCATTAATCTGTCAGTAGCTTGGATAGATCCACTCACTGTCCCCTGGATGAAGTTAATAACAAAACACGTAAACATGTAGTCCTGACTTTGGACATGAAAATAAATCATTTATAAATATACATGTATTACATAGCTTGCCGTCCATAAAGATAAGTACCACTTACAGGTAGTAAAATAAATATCCTTTTGTGTGGCCATTGATTTTCAAGTGAAACCCACTTCATACCTAATAGTTTTTTATTTAAGGTCTTTTCAGACAAGTACATGTACAGGTATGCTGGAGATCTGGAAAAGTAAAATAAACCCTGTACTTGTCCAAAGGGACAGGTGAGTTGAAAAAAAAGTTTCTTGCCTTGAGTAAATATCATTATTTTCTAATCAAACCAACCTTAAGGTGGTCTTCCCTTCTATTCACTCGTATCCTTTCCAATACTGCATAATTTGCTGCACCAATTTCCTGCAACTCTTTGTTAGAGTCTTGTCTGTTCAAAAAAAGCACATCACAATAATAATTATATCAAACATTTGTCATCAATGATTACAACAATAAACGCTTTGCCACAAGACTTGACAAATAAAAATGAAAAGAAAAAGAAAAAAAGCACAAGTTAAGTGTACTACACAATACTCACTCTGTATCTTCTTCCATTTCATAATTATCAGAATCCTCACTATCATCATGACCCTGGATCAATTAAAAAAAAAATCCCAAAATTGAACATTAAATTCATCTTCCTCATTTGAAAAGCATATGCGTATATCAATAGTTACTATAAAAACTCAGAACTTTACAAGATTAGATATAGTAACATAACAATTTGAATACTGTTTTAAAATACCAAATTTTATTCAGAGTTTTTGCTAAAAAGGGGGGGGGGTGCTTGTTGGAAGGAGGATGGTAAAGCAAGGCAGGGGGAGGGAGGGGGCCTGTTAAGTTTTCCTATCAATGAATTGTAACTTCAATTTGGCTAAATATTTTTTAAAATAATAAAAACAAGAAACAACAAAAACTACAACAACATAATGCAGACATATTTAGTCAATATGGAGTAATAACTAGATATCTCCTGTCCTGATTAAGCAGTAGTGGAAGCTTAAACAGTTATAAATAAGCTGGCAACAGAAACAGGTCTTCCTTGTATCCATACTCATTCAAGAGAGTTAGGAGTTAAAGGGGATGGTCATTTGAGGTGGATGCTTGTTTTCCATCATGGCCTTGGGAATGGGCCCTTATTTGCTTATCTTCTAATCTAGGCAAGTTTCAGTTAGAAGTGTATCTCACAAAGATTTCCCTCATTTGTTCCCACTCAGAAAAAATTGAAGGTTTAATCCCATTTTTCAATACCTAATCATATTTTTTCCTGAGCATACCTTCTTAGTGGAATTTACAGATATTTCAGGAATCTGAAACTATGTACCAACCATGTGTATAGGTTGGTTTTTCTAATTCTCCCATGATGAAGAATATCGTTATTGTAAATTTCTGTAGTTTTAGAAGGTTGTGCCAAAGAGCCCAAAAATAAAAGAGACAATGATTCCTATGCAGTCTGCCTAAGGGATTACATACCCACTATACTTGTGTATGTGCATGTACAGAACTAAACACAACATTTTGTACCTCTTCTAAACCTTCATCCTCACTTTCCTCATCTTCTTGGGATGTTGTTGACTCCTTTACCTCAACATCTTCCTGAAAAGTCAAGACGAAACAATTTAGTTTGGAGAGCATGACACATTCAACACATTTT